>NC_143028.1:45587500-45887500 GCF_057628025.1 Oncorhynchus mykiss
TTCTGCTCCTGAACAAGGCAGTTAAAACCTGTTAAAGATATGGCTGACTACTGCCCCCTTTGGAGAAATTGCGTGCCCATAGTAAACTGAAAAAAAAACAGTCAAAAATGCTAATATATGCATATAATAATAATTATTGGATAGAAAACACTCTAAAGCTTCTAAAACCGTTGGAATTATGTCTGTAAGTATAGCAGAACTCACAGGGCAGGCATTCTTCCAAACTAGTTTTGTGGTCATGAAAGTTGGGGCAACTTTGACGTCATCGCCCCCACCCTTCCCAACCAGCTATGGATCTGGGGACACTTTCTATGTCTTCCACTAGATGTCCTCATTCAGTAGAGTGTTTAATCGTTCAAATCCCGCGAGAATTGGCCCTATGGGAGTGAATTGAGTGAGTGCCGCAAGAAAATACCTGTGCGTTAGGGCGCGAATTGGTCCCAGCCATTCCTTCCAGCACTCCGGAGAAGGACAAACAATGACCGGTTGAATAGAAAATTGTTTTCTATGTTTATAACATCCTAAAGCTTGGTTCTGCACTTAGTTTGACCTGTTTAGTCGACATATAATATGTAATTTTGAAGTTTTGATGCGCAACTTTTCCGGACCAGAGGACATTTTGGGTGCATTTCAGCTGATGTTATTAGCAGTAGCTAATACAAAGACGCAAGACTTGAAACCAAATGATGTTTTGGGTAAGTATGAACCCTTCCAGTACATTCTGAACGAAGACCATCAAAGGTAAGGGAATATTTATGCTGAAATCTGTGTTTCTGTTGACTCCAACATAGCGTAGAAATATAGCTTATATCTGAGCGCCATCTCAGAATATTGAATAGTGACCGATTTCTGTAACGTTAAAAATAAATGTAACAAAGCGATTGCATTAAGAAGCAGTGTATCTTTCTAACTATATGTAGAACATGTATATTTAGTCAAAGTTTATGATGTCTATTTACGTTATCTTGCGGCGCTACCTACATTTTCTGCGGACATTTTTGAGTATTTTCTGAACATGAATTCAATGTAAATTGACATTTATGGATATAAATGGCATAATATTGAAAAAAAAAAAGTACTGTGTAACATGTCCTATTACTGTCATCTGATGAAGATTTTCAAAAGGTTAGTGAATGATTTATTTTTTAATCCTGCTTTTATAATTGTATATTTTCTGGGACAAAATGGCTGCCTCTTGTCTTCGTTTCGGTGGTGGTCTAATATAAATATGTTTGAGCTGAACGGGGGGGGGGGGGGGGGGGGTGGCGTTCACAAGTTTTAACTTCTTCGATATAGGGGGCGCACTTTTAATTTTTGGATGAAAAACGTTCCCGTTTTAAACAAGATATTCTGTCACGAAAAGATGCTCGACTATGCATATAATTGACAGCTTTGGAAAGAAAATACTCTGACATTTCCAAAACTGCAAAGATATTGTCTGTGAGTGCCACAGAACTGATGTTACAGGCGAAACCCAGATAAAAATCCAATCAGGAAGTGCCACATTTTTTGAAACCGCCTCATTCCAATGACTCCTTATATGGCTGTGAAGGAGCTAGGAGTCAGCTTACGTTTTCCACGTTTTCCCCAAGGTGTCTACAGCATTGTGACGTATTTGTAGGCATATCATTGGAAGATTTACCATAAGAGACTACATCTACCAGGTGGTCGCTTGGTGTCCGCCGTTGCAATTATTGCGTAATCTCCAGCTGCAGTATTTTTCTGTTTGCTTCTGTTGAGAAGCCAGCTGCCACCACTGATAGATTATCGAATAGATATGTGAAAAACACCTTGAGGATTGATTCTAAACAACGTTTGCCATGTTTCTGTTGATATTATGGAGCTAATTTGGAAAAAAGTTTGGCGTTGTAAGTGACTGCATTTTCCGGTATTTTTCTTAGCCAAACGTGATGAACAAAACGGAGCTATTTCGTCTACAAAAATAATATTTTTGGAAAAAATGAACATTTGCTATCTAACTAAGAGTCTCGTCATTGAAAACATCCGAAGTTCTTCAAAGGTAAATTATTTTATTTGAATGCTTTTCTTGTTTTTGTGAAAATGTTGCCTGCTGAATGCTAGGCTTAAAGCTATGCTAGGCTATCAATACTCTTACACAAATGCTTGTGTAGCTTTGGTTGAAAAGCATATTTTGAAAATCTGAGATGACAGTGTTGTTAACAAAAGGCTAAGCTTGTGTTTCAATATATTTACAGTATTTCATTTCATTTGCGATTTTCATAAATAGGAAACGTTGCGTTATGGTAATGAGCTTGAGGCTATGATTACGCTCCCGGATACGGGATTGCTCGTCGCTAGAGGTTAACTGACTTGCCTAGTAAAATAAAATAACATAAGATTAAATATGAACCTATTTGTGAGAGGATGAAATGTGACTTTAGGATTCTAAATGAGAATTTAAAAAAAAAATTATGTAAAGATTATCCAGTCAGTGGCCACACCATCATGAGCACAGATATTATAGCCAAACATCATTGAATGCCCCTTTCCACAGAGTTAATAAAAGGACTTGTGACAAAATGTACATTTAGTCAAGATAACGCAGGGATGCGGTCCCCACGTTGAAATGGCTGCCACTCTATAGACCAAGCAGACTAAGGCATGAGCCAGATGTCGCAAAATGCTTTAAACAACTACATTACCAAAGGTCAAGACCAGAGAGCATGTAGCAGTAGCTACATGTTGAAATGGTTAAAGAAATCTACAAACTAAAGACCAATTAGATTGGTAAACGCATCCAATCTAAGAACAATGGTACTCTGAAAGATCTATTCTCAAGAACATTTCCAAATGGTACTCTGACATATCTATTATAAAAAGCTAGTGGTTCCTCCTTTAAAAGTTGCGTCATACTGCGGCACACCTTGCGTGCTGCCGCAGCATTCTGTGGCATGTCATTTAAGTCAGCCATTTTTTCTGTTATTGCAAGTTATTGCTAGTTTGACAACCAGAGGGAATCTTTGAGAAGCACTTGATAATATTCCGTATTGTCATGGTCGTCGTATAGAGGAGACCAAGGCGTAGCGTGGTAAGCGTACATACTTCTTTAATCAAAGAAATACTGAACAAAACAACAAAACCGTGAAGCTAATATGGCTCTGCGTACTGGCTCTGCCACGAACGATGGTCAGAACGTGACAGTGCATAGGCCGATACATGATAGTTATTGTTAGATATCAATTAAACAGCTAACTATCAGTGATATTAGGCTATATTTAGAGTTAGCGATCTAGCTAACCACTCCTTAAGGTGATTAACTAGCCCCAGATGAATTAGCCTATGTGATATTAGTCCCCAAATAGATGTAGACAAATTAATCTCAATTTAACAAAAACATCTGAAAATTCTGGACCCCTATTTTGATACTAAAATAATAACAATTTCCTAGTTGTCAAAACCCAAATTCATGACAGTCACTGGTTTAGGTTGCACATAAAAATATATGGAATCATGCTTTTGTGCTTGAATAATACAATTTTAGTAGTCTAATACACGTATTAATGAAACACTTTGAATGATTTTATAATGTAATAAGGCTACTATTTATTTATTATGTGACCCCATTGCAATTGTAGTGCGACCAACTGTAAATGTTAGTATGGGACCCTGTGACTATTTTTTTTATTTTTTTATTTTACCTTTATTTAACCAGGCAAGTCAGTTAAGAACAAACTCTTATTTTCAATGACGGCCTGGGAACAGTGGGTTAACTGCCTGTTCAGGGGCAGAACGACAGATTTGTACCTTGTCAGCTCGGGGGTTTGAACTCACAACCTTCCGGTTACTAGTCCAACACTCTAACCACTAGGCTACCCTGACGTATGCTCTTACACATACGTGAATTAAAGGATCTTTAGGCTATGCACCCACACTAGACCCCAAATGGGAAATACAACAAAATGTTTTAAACATTTTAAAATATGTATTTAAAAAAATATGTTTTTAAATGTTTTAAGTAATCAAAAAGTAATCAGATTACATTAACGATTACTTTATTTTTCATGCAACTGTAATCAGTAACGGATTACATTTATCAAGTAACCTGCCCAACCATGCGCACACACACACACACAGTTAGACACATTTCACATACACACATAAACACAACAAGAGAGAGAGTGAGAGAGACAGAGAGAGAGCAATTCTAAACTCACATTAGGGTAAAATACCTCCGGGCCCAACTCATTCCCCCCCTCTCTTTCCTGCAGCTGCCTCCATTCCCTATGATTTCAGTCATTTACCACTCTCGTTTATAGTGGAGGCCTTTGAACAGGCGAGTGTGTCATTGTGAAGGGGAGTGTGTGCTAAGCCCCGCGCCTGTGTGTATATCAGTCTCTCCCAGCTGGGCTCCTGGGGGAGGGATAAGGCCTGGTAGAGAAGCCTGGATGTGGGCTCGGATGGAGACTGGGAGAACACTGGGAAAGAGGCTAGAATGAGGGCCGGGGAATGATTTATATTCTTTTGTCCTTCTAAATGAAATTATATCCACACAGATTACCCCATCAGTTACACATACAGTACACACAAGAAGATACATCCCTAACCCCCCATGAAAACATACATGAGATAAATATATGAGAAAGACGGCTAGGATGGGCTCATGGACTCAACGAGAATAGAACGAAAGCAAGAGTGAGAACGGAGGATGAGGTGAAATTCAAATAGTGAGAAGAAGAGAACGCGTGAGGGGGTGCTAGAGGGATCGTTAAGTGTGTAGTACAGGTGGAGCGTATGATAAGGACACTGTATTCACTCAGTCAGTATCACTGAGGAGCCTAAGCACAGCATTCATCAGCTACACTTAGGTTCCCTCAGGCACTATAGATGCTGCTATCCACCTGTTCTATTAAAGACGTTAGGCCCACTTTGGGAACAAAAAGCCTGAAATCTTCTCTCTTTACGACTGCAGAAATGTGGACCATGTCTGCAGCCCATTACATGTTTTGATCCACGATCCACGGGACACAAATTAACAATGTTACCATTGACTAGTTAGGAAGCTACAAATGGATCTATTTTGGTAAAAATATGTATTCTTTAAATGGTCTTGGGCCGTGGTGAGCCTACAATTTCAATAATATCCTATTTTGTATATCATCCTCTCTTTCTACCTATCTAGTCTTGAAAGAGGACCATCTTAGATATGTAATACTGTACTTTTAAGGGGCATAACTAACCCAACACACACTGTGATAACAGTCCTGATTAATACATTATGGTAGAATCAAGTTCTCATGGCAGTTGATCTCCCTACATGGTGAATGGTTTGTTCCCTGTCTAACCTATGACCCTCTCTCCCTATCTCCCCTGCTAAATCCCCCCACCCATCTCCCTGTAAGCTTGACTGACCATAAGCAGGCAGACAATCGCAATGTATTTTTATAACAGTGCTTCTTCATGCTCCTCTTCTCCCCTTGGGGTTTCCATGGCTACACAGCAGTGCAGTTAGTCAGCCTCAGCCATCAAACAGTAATATGATTTGACTGTGTTTGTGTGTGTGTGTTAGTACGCCTCCACACCCAGCAGTGGTACAATCCAAACAAGTGTTTGTGTGCGTGGATGGTGGGACAGCAGTTATTCTTTGTGTGTATTGGGACAATCAATGGGTCTGTGAGTGTACGTGACAGTGAATGTTTGTGCAAAAACCTATGAGTGAGTGTTAGTTATACTATATGTAAGAGTTGACTCTTTTAGCAAAACGCCACTTTACATCCATATTACTGTGCAAGTGAAATTCTTTCTGTTTTACTAAAGAGACGAGACACAAACGAGACACAAAAGTCTGTTCACACAATGGTGTATGATGTTACAGAACTACGAAGTTGGTACTCCGTCTATGGAGAAAAAGCAACACCAGACCATTACGCGCTTCAAACTTTTCCCTGTAGAGTTTCACTCACTGAGTGAGTAGCGTTGGGCTTGATTTCTGCCCCTGGCTCTGACATTGGGCCCTCCGAGCAAACAGGATGGGACAGGCTGTCCTTCTCCTGTCTGACTCGCAGACAGAGCCGAGCCCAGGCCAGGGAGGGACGTGAGCTCCTCTCTGACCTGGTGGGTTAGGGTTAGCAGGGCTAGATTCCAGCCTAAAGCTGCATCCACATGGGCCTTATGACATTGGATTGGAACTGAAGAGTTCATTTTGCTTTGCATTCTGTTGATCTTGTAGGTTTGAAGCCAGATAGTGTTTCTTGAAGCTTTGGAAATTGACATGATCTGACATTTGCTAATGTCCAGGGAGGTATGAGAGAGCGAGAGAGAGAAAGAGACAAGAGAGAGGCAGAGAGAGAGACAGAGAGAGAACGATAAGGGGAGACAGAGAGAGAAAGACACAGAGACACAGAGACACAGAGAGACAGAGAGAGAGAGACAGAGAGAGAGAGACACAGAGAGAGAGACACAGAGAGAGAGAGACAGAGAGACAGAGAGACAGACAGACAGACAGACAGATAGATTAATACTCCCTTGAGAAGGTGCATATTTTTTCTCACATTTCCCAGACATTCAATAACAATTATTATCTGAAATGGCAATTCCTCTTATTCAGCACCATTTGTGAAATAAAAATAGAGAAATCCCAACTTGTGTAAGGTTCTGTTTTCTTGAGCATTACCTATACGCTGTCCTATGAAAACAATACAATTGTGTCTGGTTGAGGCACCTGAGAAAGTTGTATCAAATATTTGAAGTCACAGATACTATACTGACATCTGACACAAATACATATTTGTTTGTCAGCTGTCAGTATTCTGAAAGAAACCTATCATCTGACACAAGAGCGCTATGCTGCAGGCAAGACAGTGACTGTACACTAATACAACTAGTTCAGTATTAGGATGCCCACACATGCACACACACAACACACACACGCACATATCAAAGGCCAGCTTCTGCATGACTTGGGAGGGAGAAATTTACAGCTGTTTGGAGACTTGTGTGCCAGATACTGACAATAAAAAAATTAAAGTAACCTTTATTTAACTAGGCAAGTCAGTTTCTTAATTACAATGACGGCCTACCCCGAGAACGCTGGGCCAATTGTGCGCCGTCCTATGGGACTCCCAATCACGGCTGGATGTGATGCAGCCTGGATTCAAACCAGATACTGCAGTGACACCTCTTGCACTGAGATGCAGTGCCTTAGACCACTGCACCACTCGGGCACATGTGCCAGAGAGCCACAGCTGCAGATTCTGAAATGTATGGGAGATGACCCATACATCCATCTCTACTGGAAAGGTTATGGACCACATATAACTCTGGAATAATCATCCACAAATAGATCATACAGACATAAAGATTGGTGCCGTTGTGTGCAGGACAACACAATTGTGTTTTTAAAATGTCATTGGTAATGTAAATGTCAGCACGGACCTAAACCCATCAGATTGAATGTGAGCGGCTCATCAACAAACTGAACAAACAACCATGACTCTTCATCAATTTCAAAATAAGTCAGAACAAGTTTCCTCTACTACACTGTACATGCTTTGTAACGATTCTCCTCTTCGTCTGGGGGAGAGTAGTCAAGATCAGACCAACACGCAGCGTGGTAAATGGTAAGTCTTCCTGGGGTCCATCAAAATTAAGGAAGCTATTCATTTTAAAAACATTACAATTCATAACAGATTTCACAATATATTAAGTGTATGCCTTCAGGCCTCTACTCTGCTACCAGATTTCTATAACACAACATCTATGTGTACATGTGTATATAGTGTTATCGTGAGATTGTGTGCATGTGTCTATGTTTGTGTTGCTTCACAGTCCCCGCTGTTCCATAAGGTCTATTTGTATACATTTTTTTAATCAAATGTTACTGCTGGCATGAGTTACTTTATATGTAATAGAGTTCCATGAAGTCATGGCTCTATGTAGTACTGTGCGCCTCCCATAGGCTGTTCTGGACTTGGGGACTGTGAAGAGACGTCTGTGCCATGTCTTGCGGGGTATGCATGGGTGTTTGAGCTGTGTGCCAGTAGTTCAAACAGACAGCTTGGTGCATTCAACATGTCAATACCTCACACAAATACAAGTAGTGATGAAGTCAATCTCTCTTCCACTTTCAGCCAGGAGAGATTGACATGCATATTATTAATATTAGCTCTCTGTGTACATCCAAGGGCCAGCCGTGCTACCCTGATCTGAGCCAATTGCAATTTTCCTAAGTCCCTCTTTGTGGCACCTGACCACACGACTGATCAGTAGCGCCAGGTGTGACACAACTAGGAGCTGCCTTGTTGATAGCACTGTTAAGAATGCAGAGGAGTACTTTATTATCCAAGTTAGCAGCCAATCAGTCTGTCCGTTTGATTCTTGTGAACACAGTTGTAAGTGTTTTTATGTTTGAATGACCCTGATACTGTCTACAGAAGCAAACACTTTTGATGTGAAGGTGGATGCTGTATAATACAACTGTTGATGGGAGACTCTGTTACAGAGGATTGTAAATATTTTTTTAGGCTGGATCATGTTGTTGTATTGTTATATGTTTTAATTCTGTAATGTATTGATTGTTGCTGCCTTCTTGGCCAGGTCTCGCCTGAAAAATCAACTCAAGATCTCAATGGGCTTTTCCTAGTTAAATAAAGGTACAAAATTATAGACAGACATCTCTCCATTCTAGCTATTGTTCTATCAATATGTTTCGACCATGACAGTTTACAATCCAAGGTTACTCCAAGCAGTTTAGTCTTCTCAACTTGCTAAATTTCCACATTATTCATTACAAGATTTAGTTGGGGATTAGTGAATGATTTGTCCCAAATACAATGATTTAAGTTTTTTAAATATTTAGGACCAACTTATTCCTTGCCACCCATTCTGAAACTAACTGCAGCTCTTTGTTGAGTATTGCTGACATTTCAGTCACTGTGGTAGCCGACGTGTATAGTGTTGAGTCATCCGCATACATAGACACTCAAAGCCAGTGGCATGTCGTCAGTAAAGATTGAAAAAAGTAAGGGGCCTAGACAGCTGCCCTTGGGAATTCCTGATTATACCTAATTTTGCTTTCCAAAAGTTTACTACGAGTTGGTAACAGGCTGATTGCTCGGCTATTTGAGCCAGATAAGGAGGATTTACTATTCTTAGGTAGGGAAATAGTAGGCTTAACCTCTCTAGGGGGTGTGCGACGGTAGCATCCCACCTGGCCAACATCCAGTGAAATTGCAGCGCGCGCCAAATTCAAAAACAGAAATACACATTTGAAGAATTAATAAAACATACAAGTGTTATACATTGGTTTAAATATGAACTTTTTGTTAATCCAACCACGGTGTCAGATTTCAAAAAGGCTTTACGGCAACAGCATACCATGCGATTATCTTTTTTTCTCCCCAATTTTGTGATATCCAATTGGTAGTTATAGTCTTGTCCCATCGCTGCAACTCCCCTATGGACTCAGGAGAGGCGAAGGTCAAGAGCCATGCATCCTCCGAAACACGATCTTGCCAAGCCGCACTGCTTCTTGACACACTTCTTAACCCGGAAGCCGGCCGCACCAATGTGTCGGCGGAAACACCATCCAGCTGGCGATCGAAGTCAGCTTGCAGATGCCTGGCCCGTCACAAGGAGTCGCTTGAGCGTGATGGGACAAGGAAATCTCGGCCGGCCAAACCCGACGCTGGGCCAATTGCGCACCGCCTCATGCGTCTCCAGGTCACGGCCAACTGTGACACAGCCTGGGATCAAACCCAGGTCTGTATGGTTGCTCATCATTACACACTGACCAACAAATAATATTCACATCATCAACAT
Organism: Oncorhynchus mykiss; assembly: GCF_057628025.1. Lineage (NCBI taxonomy): Eukaryota > Metazoa > Chordata > Actinopteri > Salmoniformes > Salmonidae > Oncorhynchus > Oncorhynchus mykiss. The sequence goes on from NC_143028.1 coordinate 45,597,278, forward strand.
AGGAATCACTACAAAACTTATTGTATGACTTCTTATACACAATATTAGGCCCAGCCTTTGTAACTTTGGATTTCCTAGATATGGCTACTATATTGTGATCACTACATCTAATGGATTTGGATACAGCTTTCAAACAAATTTGGTCAGCATTAGTAAAGAGATTATCATTAAATCTTGATGATTTCATTCCTGTGCTGTTTGTAACTACCCTGGTAGGTTGATTGACAACCTGAACCAGGTTGCAGGCACTAGTTACAGTTTGAAGCTTTCTCTTGAGTGTGCAGCCTGATGAATGCCAGTCAATATTTAAATCACTCAGAAAGTATAATTAATAAACATTTATTTTTAAACAGACGGAATTCCCGGTGTTTCTATGTTAAACAGTTTGTTATAATATTTCAGTGTTCTGTGATGTATATAAATTGTAATATTGGGACGCAAACTTAAAGTTTAATACATTTCAACTCTATATCTGACATATAGACAATAACCATGTGTATTAGGTGTTTTGTTTCAGAGTAGATTTGTTTAAGACTACCAAGAAATACTATGTGACCCTGATTTAGCCCACTGCAGTAAAAGGTTCAAATCTTCTAGGACAGTTAAATCTTCAACAGCTAAGCTGCATGGCACAGCTACAAAAACAAATACCTTTGTTAGATACCCCTCTTGTAATATTATCTCTCAATTGTTGTAACTTGAGCTGCTGTACCAAACCCCCCTTCTTGTTCATGTCTTGTTGCTGTGCAGATCATGTGACTGCTATCGCTTGTTTGATTGACATTGATAAAAACAACAAATACATTTTTTTTTAAAAATCAATTTAAAAAAACTTGAATACATTTGGGTCTATGACTTGAGTAATGATTTGTTGCCTATCATGCATTTGTAAGCACTGTTAGCCAAAGACAAATAACACACTCCTCATGATGAAATGATGTGCAGAATGACAAAGACAACTGCCATCAGAGCTGCTAATAAGAATCTGCAATAGTAAAGATACTGAAGATGACCCAGGTTATCTCTGTTTTGTCCGACCGGGGTCATTCCTACTAACAAAGCTGAATCAATTAAATCACCCTTGAGAATCACAGTGTGCAGTGGGTTGATTGTCTGTGTGTCACTATGCTCGTGGTTGGGAAATGTCTGTGTGTCACTATGCTCGTGTTTGGGAAATGTCTGTGTGTCACTATGCTCGTGGTTGTGAAATGTCTGTGTGTCACTATGCTCGTGTTTGGGAAATGTCTGTGTGTCACTATGCTCGTGTTTGGGAAATGTCTGTGTGTCACTATGCTCGTGGTTGGGAAATGTCTGTGTGTCACTATGCTTGTGGTTGTGAAATGTCTGTGTGTCACTATGCTCGTGGTTGGGAAATGTCTGTGTGTCACTATGCTCGTGGTTGTGAAATGTCTGTGTGTCACTATGCTCGTGGTTGGGAAATGATGGGTCTATGGACTTGTGCTGCTTACGCCAAATCCTGACTCTGCCATCAACATGACACAACAGGAACTGGGATTTGTTGGACCAGGTGATGTTTTTGCACTCCTCAATGGTCCAGTGTTAGTGATTGCGTGCCCACTGGATCCACTTCTTCTTGTTTTTAGCTAATAGGAGGGGAACCTCCTATTGTCTGCTGCAATAGCCCATCGGAGACACGACTGAGGAGTTGCATTCCAAGATGCAGGAGTTGCATTCCGAGATGCAGGAGTTGCATTCCGAGATGTGGTTCTGCACACCACTGTTGTACTGCACCGCTATTTGTCTGTTTGTGGCCCGCCTGTTAACTTGATTCATTGTCCTTCGACCTCTCTCATCAACAAGCTTTTTTTTGCCCACAGGACTGCCACTGACTTAATGTTTGTTTGTCAAACCACACTTGGTAAACCATAGACACTGTTGTGTCTATGGTTGCTCAGGGGGGTGGCTGTTTCTGAGATTCTGGATCTGGCCATCGATCATACCACACTCAAAGTCACTAGTTTTTCCCATTCTAACATTCAATCAAACAATAACTGATTTCCTCAATGTCTGTCTGCCTGATTTATATAACAAGCCAAGGCCACGTGATTCACTGTCTGTAGGATGATCCATTTTCTGTCCTGCTTCACTGCGATCTCTTTCAGGCAAAAGGTTAGTTTTTAGGTGTTGTTGTTCTCCAGCCTCCCGGTGAAGACCTAACAGAGCAGCGATTACTTAAATAAACGTGAACTAGTTGGTCACGGTAAAGCAGTTTGTTCACGCGCTGGGACGGTTACTCGTCTGAGAAATAGTAACACATCATCAGCAACACAGAACTCAATTACGATAATTCAAAGTTTCACCTGAGAGTAATGGAAATGAATGTAAACAAAACACTTACAGTATTGCCTGCTATAACGCTGATTTACTCGCAAAAACATGAGACCCCTTGGGTAAACATGAAAGGCGCAATTATATTTCAGTGCGCAAATGTAGCCTAAATATGACTGCTATGCTATATTTCGCAGACACTAACGTTAATACATATGATGAATAAATTGACTGGCAACTGTAAACGTGTTTTCTATCATTTAGTTATTTCATGCAAAACAAATATGTGTTTCTGCAAACACTCAAACTTACCCATTCCAAAACACGGATAAATCCAAGAGGTAATTTAAGCACTTGAAATGTCCCAACAGACACGAGCTAATGGAATGACAACAATAACATAGAAAAGAATAACGATATTTTTCATTAAAATAATACACAAAATATGTAATGTTTGTATAGCCTATTTGACATGTAAGTTAGCCTACATTGTTAAAAAAAAATGAATAATGGCTATTTAATGCATATTATTTTGAGACCTGACAAAACAAATGTACAATCAACAAACATACCTCATTAGCTGATAACATTGTCAAAATACCTATCTCCTTGTTCAGTAAGAGAAAACAATTGTACAGAGTTACCCAAACCGCTTGATGTCTATGCCTCGCGCGTGTAAGACTCTCGGCTCTTATTGCTACTACACGGAAAAACCCGAGCTTTCGTCAGCTTGTTGAAAAATAAAACACCATAGAGACAGACGGGGATTGGCTTCACGGAAATGAACGATGGCTTCAATATTTTACGATTGGATAAGATTTTTTTGTTATCGATTTAGGCTACGATGTGTTTATTGTTTGAACTGCCTCTCCTCCCCACGTCGGAAATGGATGAGAGGATGTGATTGTAACTGAGTGCCTGAATGTCGTCTCGAGGCGCCACGCATTAGTCTGGTCGTATAAGTAGAAAAATATATCTTATTAATCATGCATCATTTTGTAGGTTACATGCCTGCGTGCATGCACTATCAATAGACTGCGAAATCCTATGAAATGCCTTTGACCTGTGGGTATTTTCTTGTGACTCCACCATCTGTAGCCCATTCAGGATGAACCCGTCATCTGTCCCTCTGTAATGGTTGTGCTTTGTGCAGAATAATAACCCCCAAATCACTCCCCTATGGCTCCAAAAGCATCAAAATGGACCTCTTTTTATAAGAGGTAATTTCTCTGAATTCTGGAAATATGAGCTATATTCAGATGTAACTTCCATTACTTGTAGGCTACATAAATTATGTGGATTATTATAGAATTTGAGTGAACATGCCTAAATTGCTCAGAACAAAACAGTCAGAGAACATTGCAGATATAAATTGACTAAATGGACTATATTCCAATTCTACGTGAATGGTTCTTAGAGTTATGTCGTTCTGTGTGATTCCCTGACAAAGTCAACATGGCTGCTGGCTAAACACAATCCAAGGGCAAATAGGTATGTTACTCACTGAAGACATAATGTTATGTAATGTGAAGCAGGGACTGTTTTCAAGTCTGAGTTGTACTCCTGTGTAGTCAGTGTACAGTCAGATTCAAATGCCCTGATGAATTATCATTTGCCTGACATTTTTGTTGTTGTTGATAAGGACATCTTTGTGTGAATATTATGATGAAAACATGAACCAGATTTTCCTCGTATTTTTCTGTTAATATGGTGTTCCCTTGCTGTGTGATAGCCATTCCTAGCCACCCCACTGGAGGTTGAGCAATTTCTCATCTAATTAGCCAGCCGAGGCAGATACAAGAGAGCTGGACTGTAAACTAACTGTAGGCAAGATGATGGTGAGCAAGCGAGGCTTCCTGTGTCTGCTATAGAGATGACAATTCCAGTAGAGATAAGTTAAAACCAGGCCGACAGTGTGGCTAATTTGACAAAATCTCTTCTCACACCACCCCTCCTCCTCCCGTTTTACTCTTGCTCACAAACATCCCTCTCTTCTCCTTTCCCGTTTCTCCCCCTCTCTCCGTCTGCCTGAATTGCTTTGTCCTAGCGATTAGAAAACTGTTAGATCCGATTGGCCTAATATTCTCATCACAGTAAATCAAAAAGAAGTGAGCAGGAAGAATAGAAGATCTCATGCATAGTTTATCCATTTAGTAGGATGTGATTTTGTTCGTAAGCTGACTGTTTCTGAAAGGGCTGCCTGCCATTAATTTGTTGAGCCAGAAAACTCTACAGGCTTACCAGGATCAATAAAACCATGGTCCATACAAAGATTGAGCATGGTGCGATGATGTTGACGGATAATGATTTAAATAATCACTTTTCTACGGAGTACAGGTGCCATCTCAACATACATATATATATATATAAAAGTATGTGGACACCCATTCATGTTAGTGGATTCAGCTATTTCAGCCACACCCGTTGCTGACAGGTCTATAAAATCGAGCACACAGCCATGCAATCTCCATAGGAAAACACCGGCTGTAGAATGGCCTTACTGAAGAGCTCAGTGACTTTCAACATGGCACCGCCATAGGATGTCACCTTTCCAGCAAGTCAGTTCGGCAAATTTCTGCCCTGCTAGAGCTGTCCCTGTCAACTGTAAGTACTGTTATTGTGAAGTAAATCATCTAGGAGCAACAACGACTCAGCTGCAAAGTGGTAGGCCACACAAGCTCACAGAACGGGGAGTGCTGAAATGCATAAAAATAATTTGTCCTCATTTGCAACATTCACTACTGAGTTCCAAACTCTCTGGAAGCAACGTCAGCACAATAACTCTTCGTCGGGAGCTTCATGAAATGGGTTTTCATGGCCCAGCAGCCGCACACAAGCCTAAGATCACCAAGATCACTTTTTCAACTTCCTGAGGGTGAAGAGGCACAGCCCTTAGTGATTTGGACCCCAAGGAACTTGAAGCTCTCGACCCGCTCCAATGGACCTGTCGATGTGGATGTTTCCTATAGTCCACGATCAGCTACTTAGTTTTACTGACGTTGAAGGAGAGGTTGTTATCCCGGCACCACACTGCCAGGTCACTGACCCCCTCCATGTAGGCTGTCTCATCGTCACTGGTGATCAGGCCTCCCACCGGTGTTGTCAGCAAACTTGATGATGTTGTTGGAGTGGTGCATGACCAAGCAGTCATGGGTGAACAGGAAGTACAGGAGGGGACTAAGCACATTCCCCTGTTGCGCCCCCATGTTGAGAGTCAGCATGACAGAGGTGATGTTGCCTACCCTCACTACCAGTGTCGGCCCGTCAGGAAGTCCAGGATCCAGTTGCAGAGGGATCCAGTCCCAGGGTCCGAAGCTTGGTGACGAGCTTGGAGGGGACAATGGTGTTGAATGTTGAACTGTTGTCAATGAACAGCTTTCTCACATATCTATTCATTTTATCTAGGTGGACGAGGGCAGTGTGGAGTGTAACTGAGATTGAGTCGTCCATGGATCTGTTGGGGCGGTATGCAAATTGGAGTGGGTCTAGGGCACATGTGTCAAACTCATTCCAGGGAGGACCAAATGACTGAGGGTTTTCGCACCACCCTTGTACTTGATTGATGAACTAATGTTACTAATTGTTAAGGAACACCCCTCACCTGGTTTCTAAGTCTTAATTGAAAGGAAAAAACTAAAACGTGCAGACACTTGGCCCTTCGTGGAATGAGTTTGACAACCCTGATCAAAGACATGAAACTTAAGGTTACTTGCGTAACTCCGGTTCTCTGATAATATGAGTGAGATGTATCACATATGGGATTCACTCTGCGAATGAGGTGAGCCGTTCCTCCCTATGAGGTGCCACTCACATGTCCTCTGGTCATTCTTGACCAATCCCCTATTTGATTGAGCTCTTGCGAACAGGGAAATTAGGTGTTACATCTCACTCATATTATCAGAGAACCGGGGTTACGCGAATAACCTTAAGTTCTGTTTTAAATACTTATTTCGATGTATCACATATGTGGATATGGCCCGTATCGCAGACATGTTCTCTGAAGCCAGGGTAGTCCCAACAGTGTAACCCACTGAGAACAGTATGTGCCAACAAAGGTGCAGTGACATCCAGTCGGTAAAACCTCATGAAGTTATGAGAGGCGGTCCGACATGTCGCGTTACACATCTCTAGTAAAGAGATGCCTGTGAATAGTGCCCAAGAGGCAGTCAAAGCTCTGGTGGAGTGAGCCCTCAGGCCCCCCGCGGGCTGTAAACCCTTGCCAGTATTAGTAGTTTAGTATTTTCCACTATCCAGTGGGAAAGCAGTTGATGAGAGAAGGGCCTCGCTTTGCAGGGAGGTGCCCAAGCAGCAAAGAGTTGGTTGCCCTTGTGTAAAACTCTCATTCTATCCAAGTAAATGCGCAACGTGCGTACTACTCTTCTTCCATAGCGGTGAAGGGCGGCGGACAGAAAGTCACAAGCTCTAAAGTGAGACTAGTGGTGTTTCTCAATGTGCATACAACCATGCTCCTCCCCCTACTGTATTACCTCACTCTTCACCTCCCCATTCACTGAACATTCTTCAAGCCAGGACAATGGCAACAAAGCAACCATTTTAATTCATAACTATCAGCTATCAGCTAGCTATATGTGAATCGTAATAATGTAGCTAACCAGATAGTTTAACAAGGCAAAAATGACCTAAAATGAAAAAAGATAGATTCTTCATCGGTAGCTAGCTAACAATTATTTGTGGCTATCTGGCTAACTAACTGTCCTAGTAGCTAGACAGGGAGGGTTTGGCCGGTAGGGATATCCTTGTCTCATCGCGCACCAGCGACTCCTGTGGCAGGCCGGGCACAGTGCACGCTAACCAAGGTCGCCAGGTGTACAGTGTTTCCTCCAACACATTGGTGTGGCTGGGTTCCGGGTTGGATGCGCGCTGTGTTAAGAAGCAGTGCGGCTTGGTTGGGTTGTATATCTGAGGAAGCATGACTTTCAACCTTCGTCTTTCCCGAGCCCGTAGGGGAGTTGTAGCGATGAGACAAGATAGTAGCTACTAACAATTGGTTACCATTGGGGAGAAAAGAGGGTAAAATTAATTACATTTTTACAGTACTATTATTCATATCATAGGCCTAACAGTACTATTAGGCCTATGATATGAATTGTATGGAGGGTGTACTGCTTCTGTATGTTAATGTGTAGGTGTACAGTGCATTCGGAAAGTATTCAGACCCCTTGACTTTTTCCACATTTTGTTACTTTACAGCCTTATTCTAAAATTGATTAAATATTTTTTTCCTCACCAATCTGCATCTAGTACCCTATAATGACAAAGCAAAAACAGTTTTTCTTTACATTTAAGCAAATGTATTAAAAAAATATCACATTTACTTAAGTATTCAGACCATTTATTCAGTATTGAAGCACCTTTGGCAGCAATTACAGCTTTGAGTGTTCTTGGGTATGACACTACAAGCTTGGCACACATGTATTTGGGGACTTTCTCCCATTCTTCTCTGCAGATCCTCTCAAGCTCTGTCAGGTTGGATGGGGAGCGTTGCTGCACAGCTATATTTAGGTCTCTCCAGGAATGTTCGATCGATCGGGTTCAAGTCCAGGCTTTGGCTGAGCCACTCAACGACATTCAGAGAATTGTCCCGAAGCCACTACTACGTTAGCTTGACTTTGTGCTTAGGGTCGTTGTCCTATTAGAAGGTGAACATTCGCCCCAGTCTGATGTCCTGAGCGCTTTGGAGCAGATTTTCATCAAAGTTCTCTGTACTTTGATCTGTTCATCCTTCCCTCGATCCTGACCAGTCTCCCAGTCCCTGCTGCTGAAAAACATCCCCACAGCATGATACTGCAACCACGATGCTTCACCGTAGGTATGGTGCCAGGTTTCCTCCAGAGGCGATGCTTGGCATTCAGGCCAAATAGTTACATTTTGGTTTCATCAGACCAGATAATCTTGTTTCTCATTGTCTGAGAGTCTTTAGGTGCCTTTTGGCAAACTCCTAGCGGGCTGTCATGTGGCTCTTACTGAGGATTGGCTTCTGTCTGGCCACTCTACCATAAAGGCCTGATTGGTATAGTGCTGCAGAGATGGTTGTCCTTCTGGAATGTTCTCCCATCTCCAAAGATTAACTCTAGAGCTCTGTCAGAGTGACCATCGGGTTCTTGATCACCTCCCTGACCAAGGCCCTTCTCCCCCGATTGCTCAGTTTGGCTGGGCAGCCAGCTCTAGGAAGAGTCTTGGTGTTTCCAATCTTCTTCCATTTAAGAATGATGGATACCACTGTGTTCTTTGGGACCTTCAATGCTGCAGAAATGTTTTGGTACCCTTCCCCAGATCTGTGCCTCGACACAACCCTGTCTCAGGGCTCTACGGACAATTCATTCGACCTCATGACTTGGTTTTTGCTCTGACATGCACGGTAAACTATACGACCTTATGTATACAGGTGTGTGCCTTTCCAAATAATGTCCAATCATTTTAATTTACCATAGGTGGACTCCAATCAAGTTTTAATGGAAACAGGATGCACCTTAGACTCAATTTCGAGTCACATAGCATAGGGTCTGAATACTTATGAAAATAAGGTATTAATAAAATAATAACATTGTGTAGATTGCTGAGGAATATGTTTAAAAATAGATATATTTTAGATTAAGGCTGTAACACAACAAATGTGGAAAAAGCAAAGGGGGTCTGAATACTCTCCGAAGCCACTGTATGTGTGTTTTCATTCAACTTCTGTTTTCCAAACCTTTCCCTTGAGATATAAAAAAAAGATGGGAAGGATGTTGTGTTGGGAAGAGAGTTGAGTTATTGACTAGACTGGTGAGGGTTGTGTGTGTAGGCGGCTCGGCTTGGCTGGGTGGTCTGGCTGAAATTTGATATAGAGGATGACTTAAAGAAAATAAAAAGTTGTCGTGTACTTTATTTGTAAGAGTTGTTCATTTGTTAGGCTATTGGTTAAAGGTGCTATGATGGATCTAGTTCAGTCTTATCAATCACTGAAACATATTTAATAATCTCTCACCTAGCTTGATGTCACGTTCTGACCTTTATTTCCTTGGTTTTGTCGTTATTTAGTATGGTCAGTGCGTGAGTTGGGGTGGGCAGTCTATGTTTGTTTTTCTATGATTTTGGGATTTCTATGTTTCGGCCTAGTATGGTTCTCAATCAGAGGCAGGTGTCGTTATTTGTCTCTGATTGAGAATCATACTTAGGTAGCCTGGGATTCACTGTTTATTTGTGGGTGTTTGTTTCCGTGTCTGTCGCCACACGGTACTGTTTCAGTTTGTTCACGGTTATTGTTTTTGTATTCAGTGTTCAGTTTATGTTTTTAAATAAACAACCATGGACACTTACCACGCTGCATCTTGGTCCGATCCTTGCTACACCTCTTCAGAGGAAGAGGAAGAAACCAGCCTTTACACTTGATGACTGTGGGCATTTTTGATTACTTTTTGTTGTTCTAAATAGAGATGGCTAGAAGGGCCATGGCTCATAGCTTGTGGGTGCTTTACATGCGCTACAGTCAATTATGAGTGCAGGTCTACTTATATTAAATATATACAGTGCCTTGCGAAAGTATTCGGCCCCCTTGAACTTTGCGACCTTTTGCCACATTTCAGGCTTCAAACATAAAGATATAAAACTGTATTTCTTTGTGAAGAATCAACAACAAGTGGGACACAATCATGAAGTGGAACGACATTTATTGGATATTTCAAACTTTTTTAACAAATCAAAAACTGAAAAATTGGGCGTGCAAAATTATTCAGCCCCCTTAAGTTAATATTTTGTAGCGCCACCTTTTGCTGCGATTACAGCTGTAAGTCGCTTGGGGTATGTCTCTATCAGTTTTGCACATCGAGAGACTGAATTTTTTTCCCATTCCTCCTTGCAAAACAGCTCGAGCTCAGTGAGGTTGGATGGAGAGCATTTGTGAACAGCAGTTTTCAGTTCTTTCCACAGATTCTCGATTGGATTCAGGTCTGGACTTTGACTTGGCCATTCTAACACCTGGATATGTTTATTTTTGAACCATTCCATTGTAGATTTTGCTTTATGTTTTGGATCATTGTCTTGTTGGAAGACAAATCTCCGTCCCAGTCTCAGGTCTTTTGCAGACTCCATCAGGTTTTCTTCCAGAATGGTCCTGTATTTGGCTCCATCCATCTTCCCATCAATTTTAACCATCTTCCCTGTCCCTGCTGAAGAAAAGCAGGCCCAAACCATGATGCTGCCACCACCATGTTTGACAGTGGGGATGGTGTGTTCAGCTGTGTTGCTTTTACGCCAAACATAACGTTTTGCATTATTGCCAAAAAGTTCAATTTTGGTTTCATCTGACCAGAGCACCTTCTTCCACATGTTTGGTGTGTCTCCCAGGTGGCTTGTGGCAAACTTTAAACAACACTTTTTATGGATATCTTTAAGAAATGGCTTTCTTCTTGCCACTCTTCCATAAAGGCCAGATTTGTGCAATATACGACTGATTGTTGTCCTATGGACAGAGTCTCCCACCTCAGCTGTAGATCTCTGCAGTTCATCCAGAGTGATCATGGGCCTCTTGGCTGCATCTCTGATCAGTCTTCTCCTTGTATGAGCTGAAAGTTTAGAGGGACGGCCAGGTCTTGGTAGATTTGCAGTGGTCTGATACTCCTTCCATTTCAATATTATCGCTTGCACAGTGCTCCTTGGGATGTTTAAAGCTTGGGAAATATTTTTGTATCCAAATCCGGCTTTAAACTTCTTCTCAACAGTATCTCGGACCTGCCTGGTGTGTTCCTTGTTCTTCATGATGCTCTCTGCGCTTTTAACGGACCTCTGAGACTATCACAGTGCAGGTGCATTTATACGGAGACTTGATTACACACAGGTGGATTGTATTTATAATCATTAGTCATTTAGGTCAACATTGGATCATTCAGAGATCCTCACTGAACTTCTGGAGAGAGTTTGCTGCACTGAAAGTAAAGGGGCTGAATAATTTTGCACGCCCAATTTTTCAGTTTTTGATTTGTTAAAAAAGTTTGAGATATCCAATAAATGTCGTTCCACTTCATGATTGTGTCCCACTTGTTGTTGATTCTTCACAAAAAAATACAGTTTTATATCTTTATGTTTGAAGCCTGAAATGTGGCAAAAGGTCGCAAAGTTCAAGGGGGCCGAATACTTTCGCAAGGCACTGTAATTACTAATATACGCCTACTGTATGATAGCTAGCAAATTAATTAGCTAACTAACGTTAGCCTGCCTAGCTGGAACTTCTGACGACGGAAAATGTTTTATTTCTACAACTTCCAAATGATAACCAAACAAAACATATTTACCTTTTACGAGGCATGCCATGTGCATTAGTAGCACAATGTCTAACTTATTTACATTCGTTTTTACCTACACTTGTATGTTGACTTCTCCATTGATGTTGTTTTTAAGTTTTCGCTGACTTTTCTTAGTGGATGTACAATCGTCGCGAATTGAATTATGGGGAGTTTCAGGCCCCGAAGTGAAGTACACTCGCAAAGCCGACTAAAAATTAGGGCTGAGGGGCTTAAGTTGCAAACTTCCCTTGCTTGGCTAATCATTTGGACCGCCCTCCAAGATGGCAACGGGCATTCCCCCAAGGGCATAAGGCGAGGGTAAGTGTACGAGGGTGTGTCTTTTAAGTGTTTTGACTGCAGGCAATGTCTTGCTTCTTCACATGAGGGTTGAGGACTAATCTGACCATGTGCACATGATTCTAACTTGTTCCCGCCTGGAGATATTGAGAGTGTACAATCCTGCGTTACAACCATCCCTGGTCTCCCCACTGACACCTCAAATGTTCTACTGCTTATCTCAAAAGTATTGTGGAGCTCCTGCACCTAAATATAAACAGTGACAGCACCCAAACCTATTTTAGTCCAAGTCAAGCACTGATAAGAAGTAATCAGGTAGGCCTATTTTTATGACGTTTCAACTGGATCAGAGAATGACATTTTTCCCTTTCACGCTGAGTGGTTACCAGAAAGGGAGACAGCTGGAAAGATTTTTCAAATACATTGAGGAACTATTATCATTCTCAATGGATGTAAAAACAGACGTTGTTTGCCGTTTGAGGTGAAGAAAACATTACTTTGAGAAGCTCCACAGCTCATTAGTGGTGGTGCATTAAGCCAATCCGAAATGCTATAATTTGTGCACAGTAAAAAATAGCCTACAGGCCTATTTCTAAGCATACTCAGGTGCACATCCTTACTCAACATTGACCAGAGCGCTCCAAACAAAAGACAATGACTAAATTGAATTGAATTGACAAAATTTGATGAAATAAACCAAAAGTTGTTTCTCACAAGTGTTGCATCGGTTGTGCGCTCTGCAAACAATGTGTCCACTCCGACAATGAGAAGGGTACAAGGAACAATAATATATTGAATGCATTAACAGAAATGACCATACACTGTAGATTAGAAATTATAGGAATTAACGGTAAATGTACTACTAGCAAACAATTCACACAATGAAGTTATGAAACAATGAATGTGCACAAATTGTCGGGAGAGAGCGCATTCTAGCGAGAGAAGTGCATTATGCATCTGGGCTCTGATGTCTACATTGGCCATGCAGCGCTTATGGTGATACGGCCTCTGCAGAAATCAGGGCATTCATACTTTTTACTAATCGCGCGGTAGTGCAGAGCTGTTGCCGAGGAAGTGAGTTTGTGTTTATACAGGATATTCCGCCCCCACCTACTGTCAACCAATCATGTCAATGCGGAGTTATACAGAGCCCTCGACATTGTTACAACATTTGGGAGCCATGTGGCGATGGGGTATAGATCTCAATTTGGCCTCTGCATGCCTCTGGAGGCTCGCAATTGCGTCACACCCTCCATATGGCGCCATTGACAACATTTTCGGATCAAGCATAAATTGTTTTTTAGTCTAGGCCTCCGCAATGGATTAGTTCACTGAGATGTGTGCAAATATATATATATAAGATGCAAAGAGGCAAGATTGCGTCCCAACAACTGGGGTACCTTGTAATGTGTCCAAGGCGAATGTGCATAGTTCTTGTAAAGACAGGATTGAACCTCTTGGACTGTGCCTTTAATGAGTGGCGTCAGGTAGCCTAGGGGTTAGAGCATTGGACTAGTAACGGAAAGGTTGCAAGATCAAATCGCCGAGCAGACAAAGTAGAAATCTGTTGTTCTACCCCTGAACAAGGCAATCTTCTTTTAAATAAATATAAAATGTAAAATATACACTGCTCAAAAAAATAAAGGGAACAACACAATGTAACTCCAAGTCAATCACACTTCTGTGAAATCAAACTGTCCACTTAGGAAGCAACACTGATTGACAATACATTTCACATGTTGTTGTGCAAATGGAATAGACAACATGTGGAAATTATAGGCTATTAGCAAGGCTCCCTCAATAAAGGAGTGGTTCTGCAGGTGGGGACCACAGACCACTTCTCAGTTCCTATGCTTCCTGGCTGGTGTTTTGGTCACTTTTGAATGCTGGCAGTGCTTTCACTCTAGTGGTAGCATGAGACGGAGTCTATAACACACACAAGTGGCTCAGGTAGTGCAGCTCATCCAGTATGGCACATCAATGCGAGCTGTGGCAAGAAGGTTTGCTGTGTCTGTCAGCGTAGTGTCCAGAGCATGGAGGCGCTACCAGGAGACAGGCCAGTACATCAGGAGACGTGGAGGAGGCCGTAGGAGGGCAACAACCCAGCAGCAGGACCGCGACCTCTGCCTTTGTGCAAGGAGGAGCAGGAGGAGCACTGCCAGAGCCCTGCAAAATGACCTCCAGCAGGCCACAACTGTGCATGTGTCTGCTCAAACGGTCAGAAACAGACGCCATGAGGGCCCGACAGGTGGGGGTTGTGCTTACAGCCCAACACCGTGCAGGACAAGATTGGCAAATTCACCACTGGCGCCCTGTGCTCTTCACAGATGAAAGCAGGTTCACACTGAGCATATGTGACAGACGTGACAGTCTGGAGACACCGTGGAGAACGTTCTGCTGCCTGCAACATCCTCCAGCATGACCGGTTTGGCGGTGGGTCAGTCATGGTGTGGGGTGGCATTTCTTTGGGGGCATTTCTCCATGTGCTCGCCAGAGGTAGCCTGACTGCCATTAGGTACCGAGATGAGATCCTCAGACCCCTTGTGAGACCATATGCTGGTGCGGTTGGCCCTGAGTTTCTCCTAATCCAAGAAAATGCTAGACCTCATGTGGCTGGAGTGTGTCAGCAGTTCCTGCAAGAGGAAGGTATTGATGCTATGGACTGGCCCGCCCATTCCCCAGACCTGAATCCAATTGAGCACATCCGGGACATCGTGTCTCGCTCCATCCACCAACAGACTGTCCAGGAGTTGGCGGATGCTTTAGTCCAGGTCTGGGAGGAGATCCCTCAGGAGACCATCCTCCACCTCATCAGGAGCATGCCCAGGCGTTGTAGGGAGGTCATACAGGCACGTGGAGGCCACACACACTACTGAGCCTCATTTTGACTTGTTTTAAGGACATTACATCAAAGTTGAATCAGCCTGTAGTGTGGTTTTCCACTTTCATTTTGAGTGTGACTCCAAATCCAGACCTCCATGGGTTGATAAATTTGATTTCCATTGATAATTTTTGTGTGATTTTGTTGTCAGCACATTCAACTATGTAAAGAAAAAAGTATTTAATAAGAATATTTCATTAATTCAGATCTAGAATGTGTTATTTTAGTATTCCCATTATTTTTTTGAGCAGTGTATATATATATATATCATAACTCATACAGTCTGCCAGAGAGCAGCTAACGGACAGTATAGCGAAGAGGAAGAAATAAACATACTGGTTACCTAGATTTCCTAATCCTAAACAGTAGAGCAGCTATGCGTCTGGTCTGTCTTGCCCCAACTCTGAGGAGGTTATAAAGAGCAGAATATTTCCCCAAACGCTTGGGGAGGTAGTGGTCAGTGGCCGGGCTGCGTGAAACAAGCACAGGTGGAGGAAGATGCTGAAACGTTGTAGACTTGCGAGTTCCAAATAGGTGTATAGGGCTCTTGGCCCTGAAAAGGCCGCAGTTTCCCCCTCCTCTTTCTTGAACCAAAAGGTATGCATAATTAAATACTGGCCTAAGGGAGTCTTGTAGTGAGACAGAAAAAGCCTGTGCCTAGGTTTCAGTCCCTGCCCCGCTCACCTAGAGTGATGGCAACCCCTGGTGGAGAACCAAGGGGGTGCACTTATGAGTCTGTTCTATGGTGTTCGCTTGTGCGCAATAGACATATTGAGTCAAAGTGCATGGGAAGAGGGCCATGAAAGACGGCAAATGTCAATCAGTCATCCTGCTCCGTTTGTCACAACCGACCTGAGGGGGAGTGGGCATACACTGACTTCGACCCCTGGCTAGGAACCTGAAAAGGTGCCGAGGGGAGAGCCTAAGGGAGAATAGCACTTTGGGGCAAGGAGACCACATGTCCCAGATTGTATGGGATAGTCTGGCATTTTGTCCCTTTGTCCAAAAACCAAACAATCATGTCCTGCATTTTATCAGCAAATTAAAACACCACTCATTTACAATAAAAGGTTGATTTGTCCAATTACCGTGAGACCGGCAGTCAGACATTCCACGTTGCACTTATGAGAAGGTATATATCGTAAGGATTTGGTACTGGTGATGTTAAACACTCCAGTCATAGTTGAGATCTGATATTCTGTAGGTCAGTTTGTCATATCATTAAACAACCACTTTTGTCAAATCCTTTCCGGCTAAATTCCAGCTAAACATGGAGAGGACAGTTAAAACTGCAATATCTAACTTTAGAAATGTGAGTTACAGATCTGTGTGTTATTTCTATGCTTCCCAATCTTCTGTTTTGTTTTTACGTCTTTTCCTTTGGTTTTGTACACCAGCTTCAAACTAGTTCATTTAGCAGACAAGATTGGCTTAGAATTCTGTGACATTATTTTATATTATTTTATAGTATGAAGAATACAATTGAACATATCTGAATTACACAGAAAGGATATATTCTCCAAATTAGTTGAGGGAGTATGCACATGCGTCTATTCTGTATTGCTTAATTTAGAGTTATTTATGCAACTTTAGTTGTGCTACAAACATTGGGCTACATGTTTATATTTTCAATACATTCTAAGGCTGCATGATGCGACTCTAATGATGATTTGAAAAAAGTTGCATGAAAGGCCTGAGCTCTGCTTATTTTTTTTTGCGCAAGCTGCACACACTTCATCAGTCTCATTTCCAATTTGATAAGCATTTGATATTGCCTGGAATTCCCTGGCGGCATCCCCTTTGTGTGGCTGTGATGCCCCCTAAAAAAATCCATGCCTTATTGTGGCTAGTGGCTGTTGTGCCCTTAGGCTGGATATAATAATTGTAATTTTCTTCTCCTGGCTGTGTGCTCCGAAGCACCTCTAACTCTTTCAGATATCTCAATTCTTATTAGCCAATGCCCATCACGTGATCAGGTACTTCTCACAGGCTACAAGTCAAGACAGACTCATCGGGGACGCAACTGCGTACATCCTTATAAACTAACATGTGCATTCAGGCACAAACATACACACATCTCTGTCTTTATCTTATACACATGCGTGCACAGCTTTCAAGTGCAGCCTTGGTAAACGCATAATTAAACCATATCGCATAACTGTCCAATCAGTATAAGCCTGTCTCTGTGTACCGTCAGGTTCAGCACATGCAAGAAGAGAACATAGGCACTTTATTACAGTAGACCCAGAGCCATTTATAGTGCCTTCAGAAAGTATTCACACCTCTTGACTTTTTCCACGTTTAGTTGTATTACAAGGTAGGATGAACATTTATTTAATTTTAATGTTTTTGTCAACGAACTACATAAAATAATCTGTAATGTCAAAGTGAAAGAAAAAATTTGTAAAAAAAAAATATGAAAAATAAAACACTAATGTACAGTATCTTGATTAAATAATTATTAAACTCCCTGAGTCAATACACGTTAGAATCACCTTTAGCAGTGATGAGTCTGAGTCTTTCTGGGTAAGTCTCTAAGAGCTTTGCACACCTGGATTGTACAATATTTGCACATTATTCTTTAAAAATTTTTTTAAGATCTGCCACGTTGGTTGAAAGCGATTTTCAAGTCTTGCTATAGATTTTAAAGCCGATTTAAGTCAAACTGTGTAGCTAGGCCACTCAGGAACAGTCAACGTTATCTTGTTAAGCAACTCCAGTGTATAATTGGCCTTGTGTTTTAGGTTATTGTTGAAAGGTGAATTTGTCTCCCAGTGTTTGTTGGAAAGCAGACTGAACAAGGTTTTCCTCTAAGATTTTGCTAGTGCTTAGCTGTATTCCGTTTCTTTTTATCCTTAAAAAATTCCATTGTCCTTGTCGATGACAACCATACCCATTACATGATGCAGCCACCACCATGCTTGAAAATATGAGGAGTGGTACTGGATTTGTCCCAAACAAAACACTTTGTATTCTTGGAGATAATGTTAATTTCTTTGACAGTTTTACTTTAGTGCTTTATTGCAAACAGGATGCATGTTTTGGAATATTTTTTATTCTGTACAAGCTTCCTTCTTTTCACTCTGTCATTTAGGTTAGTATTTTGGAGTAACTACAATGTTGATCCATCCTCAGTTTTCTCTTATCACAGGCATTAAACTCTGTAACTGTTTTAGTCACCATTAGCCTCATGGTGAAATTCCTGAGCGGTTTCCTTTCTCTCCGGCTACTGAGTTTGGAAGGACTCTTGTTTCTTTGTAGTGACTGGGTGTATTGATACACCATCCAAAGTGTAATTCATAACTTCACCATGCTCAAATTGATATTCAATGCCTGCTTTATATTTAACCATCTATCAATAGGTGCTCTACTTTGCGAGGCATTGGAAAACCTCCCTGGTCTTTGTGGTTGAATCTGTGTTTGAAATTCACTGCTCGACTGAGGGACCGGTTGGGTACAGAAATGAGGTAGTCATTCAAAAATCATATTAAACACTATTACTGCACACAGAGTGAGTCTATAAAACTTATGTGACTTGTTAAGAACATTTTTACCCTTGAACTTATTTAGGCTTGCCATAACACAGGGGTTGAACACTTATTGATTGACTCAAGACATTTCAGCTTTTCATTTTTTATTTTATTTGTAAAAATGTCTAAAAACATAATTCCACTTTGACATTATGGGGTACTGTGTGTAGGTCAGTGACACAACATCTCAATTGAAACCATTTTAAATTCAGGCTGTAACTAATCAAAATGTGGAAAAACTCAAGGGCTATGAATACTTTCTTAAGGTACTGTACATACCGCTCTGAGTAGAACTAATTTGAGCTCTTGCCACAGATTGAAATGCAGCAAATACAGTCAGGTTCAAACATCTGAGTCACTCACCCAGGAGCCTCTGATAGACGGAGCTCTTACCACGTCTGTCATTGGTCAGTAGACCGCTTCAGAGGGCACCAGGAGAAGTCGACTCCATGACAACAGACTTCGCCCATTCATTGCTAGGCAACTAATCCGGTGGTCACAGAGTGGGTCAATGATGGCCAATTATCGGATGCTTATCTCTTTGCAGAGGTTAACCATTCCACTAAATGCATTTTTCAGAACACTATTTTGTAACTGATAATGTGCACTTTTTCATGTCACAGAATATTTGATTATGTGCTTTCATTTATTGATAAACAGAAAATGGCTTTTGGACTTTCTGCATTATAAACAAGTATGCACCCAGCCATAGAGGGTGGGAGTGCCGGTCGAGGCCTACACTATTTGTATTCTATAACACAGGGAATTAATGTGGCAAAATTACTATGGCCACTTCTAATAAAATACCTTAATAGACCTACAGTACATCAGGGTCAGAGAGAAGTAAGCTCTATAGTGGGAATGACACTTGTTTAGATTTGTTCGGGTGACATCAAAACGAGGAGCAGAATCTTCTGAAGCCGCAGTTAAACATTTTCATGGAAACTCTCTGGTGCCCACTGTGGTTGAATTAGTTTGATGTCATATTCTTATTTTCGAAATGGACATGGTTTACCGGTATGTCTGGACTGGACTGACTGACTGCATAGTTGTCATCCAGCCATGTGTCTGCACTCTGAAGGAAATTGATTTGTTTGCACATGACATGATGCATTTGTAGGCTCAGTATCAAAGGGGTTATGAAACCAACTGGGTGAAACCTACTGCCAGTGTACATCTGCATCTCAGCTAACTATCACATAGTTTTCTGTATCTATCAATACATTGTTCAACCACATCATGGGGGTAAAACATATCCCTATATCTTCAGAAATAAATCTAGATGTTTTCCATTGAACAACTGCAGATGCCAGAGAGGCACATCCTTCCTAGCTCCAATCGAATTTTAAAAATGTGGTTATCTGCTGCTGCCAATCTCCATCGGAAATTACTGATGGGAAACATGCAATGACCAGCGCCTTTGTCTAATCTGCAGCTATCAGGAGACGAGGAGGCCAGATAGAGCCTTCCCTGTGACGCTAGAGCACTGATAACCTGGGGACAGGCTGCCAAACACATCCAGTCAAATGAATGGGTGATTTTTCTCATCAGCTGTGCTCCCTATCTCCTCACACAGCCTGTTCTGCTGGCTGGCTGCACAATATGCCAACATCACCACACTGCTTATTCAGTCTGGGAAGACAGGCACTGTTAATTAACTGACTGAGGAGAATCGCAGAGAGAGATTTGGGTGGTATTGTGAGCTATGGTATCCTCAATTCTTTCCTCAAACACAAAGACGGTAGCTAGAGAAGTAGCACAATGTCACACACTCTCTTACTGTGGCAATATTGGCATTTACCTATTAAACTGAGCATTTAATTTCACAATGGCGGAGAGGTTTACTTGAGTACATTTAACACGACATATATACATATAAATAAGAAGAATATTTCATCATTAAATGTGTACATTTCTGACAGAAAATCAGCATGAGGAATAGTGTAATTTTGATTTGAAATAATAGACCAGTAGGGGGCTCTCTCTCATTACCTAGCCAGCTTCTACAGAGCAGTGTACTGTGTAGTGTAGGCAGGCTACTACCCAACAGCAGAAAATAAGGCCTCAAAGAGTCTCTTTGAAAGACTACTCAAATCTGTGCCTGTCCTACCCCAGGTGATAGGCTTGATCACAGTGATGGGGAGTAGTGAACTATACTGAACAAAAAAAGAATGCAACATGCAACAATTACAGTTTGCGACACGGGGCCGTGCATTACCATGCTACAACATGGGGTGATGGGGGGGTGACGACGATGGGTCTCAAGATCTCATCACACTATCTCTGTGCATTCAAATGTCCATCGATACAATGCAATTGTGTTCGTTGTCCATAGCTTATGCCTGTCCATACCAAAACCCCACCACGGGGCAGTGGTGGAAAAAGTACTCAATTGTCATAAAAGTAAAAGTAAGGATAACTTCAAATGACTCAAGTAAAAGTGAAAGTCACTCGTGTAAAATATTAGATGATATATTACCTACAAATATTATATACATTTGTTTTTAAATATATTCAAGAATCAAAAGTAAATGCAATTGCTAAAATGTACTTACGTATCAAAAGTAAAAGTATAAACCATTTAGAATTCTTTATATTAATGTACTCAGATGGCACAATCTGATTTTCTTGTTTTATTGATGGATAGCCAGTGGCACACGTCAACACATTTGTGTTTAGTGAGTCCGCCAGATCAGGGGTAGTAGGCATGACCAAGGGATGTTCTCTTGATAAGAGTGTGAATTGGACCATTTTCCTGTCAACATGTAACAAGTACTTTTGGGTGTCAGGGAAAATGTAAAAAGTACATTATTTTCTTTAGGAATATAGTGAAGTAAAAGTTGGTAAAAATATAAATAGTAAAGTAAGGTACAGATACCCCCCAAAACTACTTAAGTAGTACTTTAAAATATTTTTACTTTAGTATTTTACACCACTGCCATGGGGCAATCTGTTCACAATGTTGACATCAGCATGCCGCTCGCACACACAACACAATACACGTGGTCTGCAGTTGTGAGGCCGGTTGGGTGTACTGCCAAATTCCCTAAAACAACTTTGGAGGCGGCTTATGGTAGATAAATTAACATTAAATGATCTGGTAACAGCTCTGTTGGACATTCCTACAGTCAGAATGCCAATTGTACACTCCCCTCAAAACTTGAGACATCTGTGGCATTGTGTTGTGGGACAAAACTGCACATTTTAGAGTGGCCTTTAATTGTCCCAAGCACAAGGTGCACATGTGTAATAATCATGCTGATTAATCAGCATCTTGATATGCTACACCTGTCAGGTGGATGGATGATCTTGGCAAAGGAGAAATGCTCTCTAACAGGGATATAAACAAATTTGTGCACACAATTTGACAGAAATAAGCTTTTTGTGCATATGGAACATTTCTGGGATTTTTTATTTCAGCTCATGAAATATGGGACCAACACTTTACATGTTGCATTTATATTTTTGTTCAATGTACATGTAGTTCAACCAGTAATTTAATCACATTCTGCTGTAGCTTGGTGGTAGTTTAACTAAATTCAAATCTTGGTAGTGTTTTCAGTAAGCTATACCACTACATGTCCGAAAAGTAATTCACTACTGGAACTACACACTACTTTTTTTGTGAACAGAAGATATGGGTACAGTAGGCAAGATTTCCTTTCTTTTCTGGCATCAGACCTGTCTAATTTTGACTTGAAACCTAGTTTTTATAGTAAGAAATACATATTTATTTTCCTAGTTAAAATGCTCAAATTTTTACCCCTATTTCTACTCAATTTTGTGATATAAAATTACTAGTTACAGTCTTGTCCCATCGCTGCAATTCCCGTACAGACTCGGGAGAGTCGATAATCGAGAGCCATGCGACCTCCAAAACACAACCCTGCCAAGCCACACTGCTTCTTGATACACTACCCGCTTAACCCAGAAGCCAGCCACACCAATGTGTCGGAGGAAACACCGTACAACTGGTGACCAAAGTCAGCGTGCATGCGCCCGGCCAGCCACAAGGAGTCACTAGAGCGCGATGGGACAAGGACATCCCGGCCGGCCAAACCCTTCCCTAACCCGTGTCTCCCGGTCGCGGCCGGCAGGAAGTAGTTTGGATGTAATTAACTACTTTTTCAAATTAACTTTAGTTTAGTAAACAATATATTTATTAAGGGTAGCTTTAGAGTATCTTAACTTCTTCCGGTGTGAAGTAGCTTGGTAGCTTGTTAAACTATAATTTCAGAGTAGCTTCCCAAAGCTGGTATAGCACACAATGATATAGAGATGGTGACTCACTGTCCTGAGCTGGCATCTTACTGTAACAGGAATTGACAATGCTGACTGGAGGCCTATCATTGGCAATGATGGAGATTTGATTACTATTTTAGGCCTATCTGCGCTGGTGGCACAAACCAGGTTCTCTCGCCTCTACAGAGCACACAGGTCCACAGCGATGAGATGAGTCTTGCTCTGTGGGTCTCCCCCTGTGTGGGTATGATTTAACTCATATTTACAGTAATAGCAGTGTGCTGGAAACAGGCTCAGGGGCTCCGGGCTTCTCTCCCTGAAGGACTCCGACTCGCTTTAATCCTTACAAAACCACTAATGGAACGCCTCATGACCTTTTCTACTCCAGCGAGCTCATTCACACAGTACACACACACACACACACACACAGACACACACACACACACACACACACACACACACACACACACACACACACACACACACACACACACACACACACACACACACACACACACACACACACACACAGACTAAGTGCATGTTGGTGTCCACTGAAAGTAAGACATATATTTATTACCTCACCCATTCCCAGTCATGTGTGTAATGGATTGATATCTGCAGGTTGTACAGTTTCTTCTGTTCTCTTTATAACAGTAACAGCAGGTGGAATAAATCTAGGTCTCTCCAGTGGCGGCTCGTCCACTAGGGCATTAGGGGTGGTGCCCTGCTTTTGATTGGTCCCATTAAAATAAAAAATAAACTACAAATAATAATACTCACTATATATACACTGAACAAAAATATATAAGCAACATGTAAAGTGTTGTTCCCATGTTTGATGATCTGAAATAATAGATCCCAGAAATGTTCCAAACATACAAAAACCTTATTTCTCTCAAATTCTATGCACAAATTTGTTTACATCCCTGTTAGTGAGCATTTTTTTTGCCAAGATAATCCATCCACGTGATAGATGCGAGCGGTTTGCTGATGTCAACGTTGTGAACAAAGTGCCCCATGGTGCTGGTGGGGTTATGGTATGGGCAGGCATAAGCATTTTATCAATGGCAATTTGAATGCATAGAGATACCATGTCGAGATCATGAGACCCATTGTTGTGCCATTCATCCACCGCCATCACCTCATGTTTCAGCATGATAATGCACGCCCCCAAGTCTTAAGGATCTGTACACAATTTCTGAAAGTTGAAAATGTCCCAGTTCTTCCTTGGCCTGCATACTCACCAGACATTTCACTCATTGAGCAAGTTTGAGATGCTCTGGATCAACGTGTAAGTCAGCGTGTTCCAGTTCCCACCAATATCCAGCAACGTTGCACAGCCATTGAAGAGGAGGGGGACAACATTCCAAAGGCAACAATCAACAGCCTGATCAACTCTATGCGAAGGAGATGTGTCGGGCTGCATGAGGCAAATGGTGGTCACAACATATACTGACTGGTTTTCTAATCCACACCCCTACCTTATTTTTAAAGGTATCTGTGACCAACAGATGCATATCTGTATTCCCAGTCATTTGAAATCCTTAGATTATGGCCTAATTTATTTATTTCAATTGACTGATTTCCTTATATGAACTGGAACTCCGAAAAATCTTTTAAATTGTTGAATGTTGCATTTATATTTTTGTTCAATATATTTTTGTTCAATATATACATATGTACACTACATAACCAAAACTATGTGGACACCTGCTCTTCTAACATCTCATTACAAAATCATGGGCATTAATATTGAGTTGGTACCCCCTTTGCTGCTATAACAGCATCCGCTCTTCTGGCTTCCGATTTTCACATCGGTCTAAGGCACATTATCTCAGTGCTAGAGGCGTCACTACAGACCCTGGATCAATTCCAGGCTGTATCCCTATGGGATTGGGAGTCCCATTGGGCGGCGTGTGATTGAGAGTCCCATAGGGTGGCGCACAATTGATCCAGTGTTGTTAGGGTTTGGCCTGGGTAGGCCGTAATTGTAAATAAGAATTTGTTCTTAACTGACTTGCCTAGTTAAATAAAGGTTAAATAAATACAACATTTAAAAAGGCTTTCTACTAGATGTTGGAACATCGCTGCGGAAACTTCCATTCAGCCACAAAGAGCATTAGTGTGGTCGGCACTGATTTTTAGAGACTAGGCCTGGGTCTAGCATTCCAATTCATCCCAAAGGTGTTTGATGGGTTTGACATCATGGCTCTGTGCAGGCCAGTCAAGTTCTTCTTCACCAATCTCAATAAATCATTTCTGTATGGACGTTGTTTTGTGCACGGGGGCATTGTCATGCTGAAACAGGAAATGGACTTCCCAAACTGTTGCCACAAAGTTGGACACAGAAACAGAATAGTCTAGAATGTCATTATATTCTAGAGCGTTAAGATTTCCCTTCACCGTAAATAAGGGGCCTATCCCAAGCCATGCAAAACAGCCCCAGACCGTTATTCCTCCTCCACCAACATTTACAGTTGGCTACCTCAATTGGGGCAGGTAGCCTTCTAAAATTGATTAAATATATATATATTTTTTCAATCTACACACAGTCAGAACTTCTGGGTCTGCTCTAGTCTGGCATGAGTCTCTCAGACGTCTGCCAGACGGCTTACTTTCGCATGTGAGACTAGATCTGCTCTATCAGGTATAGATGGAGCTAAATCAAAAAACAAATTGTAACTAACTTGTAATAAATAATCATAACAGTCACAGGAACCTGGGACCTGATGAACCTGACATATACATCCAACAAGAGTCGAAGGACAGAGGGATACACTAGCGAGAACCTCATCGAGGGCCTGGTAGGACAAAAAAAGTGGCTGGCCAATTTTTTTGTTTTCCCCCACAGTACTCATCAGGTTCTACTGTAGGTTACAGTCTGACATGTTTTGTGGACTAAAATAGCATAAAACCGGGGTGTCACAAAGCATGATAAAATGATTTAGCCAGATTCTGTTATACATTTTTGTTGTTGTTGTAAAATTAACCATTTATATCTACCTTTAATAAGCAGCTAGCCAGCTATAGCTAGCTGGTAGCTAGCTAGCTAGTTAGCCCATGTCAATTTCTTTCTAAAGTAATATCTGACTAACTCGGAAATATGAAGTTATTTCAGATTGAAATAACGGGCTAGTGAATCATGTTTTGTGACATTATATTAGCTATCCCCAGTTAGATAATGTGTTTTCACTTATTGCATCTGCATGCTTGTTATGTTCTCCCTCGGTTGAAAGCTTAAATTCTTGTTAATCTAACTGCACTGTCCAATTTACAGTAGCCATTACAGCGAAAGCATGCCATGCGAATGTTTGAGGACGGCGCCCCACAAAATATTTTCCCACCGGCACAGGTTTCATAAATTCACAAATAGCGGTTAAATATTCCCTTATTTTGAAAATCTTCCTCTGATTTGTCATCCAAAGGGTCCCAGCTTTAACATGTAATGTCGTTTTGTTAGATAAAATCCTTCTTTATATCCCAAAAAGTATGTTTAGTTGGCTCCATCGATTTGAGTAATCCACTCGTTCAACATTCAGAGAAAGGAATCCGAAAATCTACCATTAAACTTTGTTTCAACAAGTTAAAATACGTTTCTATTTACTCCTCAGATATCCTACAATGTAATCAAACTATAATATTTCTTATGGAAAGAATGCCCCTATACTTTCATTGTAAGAGCTCTCAAAAGAAAAAAATATCTGGTTGGTTTTTCTTTGGATTTTCCCCTACGATATCTATTGTGTTAGTCTCCTACATTATTTTAACATTTCTACATACTTCAAATTGTTTTCTTTCCAATGGTACCACTGATATGCATATCCTGGCTTCAGGGCCTGAGCAACAGGCAGTTTACTTTGGGCACATCAGTCAGGCAGAAATTGAGAAAAAAGGGGCCTAGCCCTGAGAAGCAGCTAGACGCTAGCTTCTGAGTTGGGTGCCAGAGCTACTGAACTTCAACTAACACTTAGAAATGAGTCTCACTCAGATGACCTTAGGACATTTCAAAAAGCTCCTGGGGAAAATACTTTTGCAAAAGAAATGCCAAAAATGGTCAGTTACCTTCCTCATCATTATCTTAAATACCAGTAACCACCCTAGAATCAATCACCAGTCTAGACTGGAGGGCCTGGTACTATGATGCATTGGGACATTATTGAGATGGCTAAACGGAAGTGAGGACATACTTTAAATTGGTGCAATGACTACAAAATAACTACAGAATATTTGGAGGAGACCAAGGCGCTGCGTGGTGAGCGTACATAAACTCTTTTAATGAAAGAACGAACACTGAACAAAACTATACAAAACGAACCGTGACTCTATATGACTAGTGCAAACAGGCAACTAAACATAGAATAACAACCCACAAAATACCCAGGGAATATGGCTACCTAAATATGGTCCCCAATCAGAGACAACGATAAACAGCTGCCTCTGATTGAGAACCAATCTAGGCAACCATAGACATATAAACCCCTAGACATATAAACCCCTAGACATACAAAAACCCCTAGACAATGAAAAAACTAAACAAACCACCCTCGTCACACCCTGACCTAACCAAAATAACAAAGAAAACAAAGATAACTAAGGTCAGGGCGTGACAATTAATCTCAGGCATAAAATTAGCAAATAACTTCAAAGTTTGTCAAAAACAGAAACATGCCAAGATACAATCAGGACAGTACATGTAATAATTCAGGGTTTATGTACAATATTTTATATTTCAGATTCTTCAAAGTAGCCATCCTTTGCCTTGATGACAGCTTTACACACTCTTGGCATTCTCTCAACCAGCTTCATGAGACTTCATGCTTTTCCAACAGTCTTGAAGGAGTTCCCACACATGCTGAACACGTGTTGGTTGCTTTTCCTTCACTCTGCGTTCCGACTCATCCCAAACCATCTCAATTGGGTTGAGATCGGGTGATTGTGGAGGCCAGGTCATCTGATGCAGCACTCCGTCATTCTCCTTGGTCAAATAGTCCTTACACAGCCTAGAGGTGTGTTTTGGGTCACTGTCCTGTTGAAAAACAAATGATAGTGGGGCTAAGCGCAAACCAGATGGTGTATCGCTGCAGAATGCTGTGGTAGCCGTGCTTGAACCAAAAATCTCAAATTTGGACTCATCAGACCAAAGGACAGATTTCCACCTGTCTAATGTCCATTTCTCGTGTTTCTTGGCCCAAGTAAATCTCTTCTTCTCATTGGTGTCCTTTAGCAGTGGTTTCTTTGGAGCAATTCCACCACGAAGGCCTGATTCACGCAGTCTCCTCTGAACAGTTGATATTGAGATGTGTCTGTTACTTGAACTCTGTGAAGCATTTATTTGGGCTGCAATCTGAGGTTCAGTTAACTCTAATGAATTTATCCTCTGCAGTTTAGATAACTCTGGTTCTTCCTTTCCAATTAAAGTAATCGGATTACGTTACAAAGTTTGGATTAATCCAAAAGTTAGTTTATTGAATAACATTTTGGACAGTAACTAACGGATTACATTTAGAAAGTCACCTACCCAACCCTGCTGATCAACAAGCAGTTCTAAGGGATTATGGGTAGGTAACTGAAAAGGGGTTGGGGGTTGGGAGGGGACATTTTGTTCCAAATTGGATTTATGTCTGGGTGTCTATTTAAACTGATCATTATTTCCCTCTGTCTTTCTCCCTTTCAGTCTGCGGTGTTAGGTGGGGTGGCCCACCTGGTGAATTTCTGCAGTACAGACACTAACAGGCAAGATCTCTCTTTCTCCCTCTATATATATATATATATATATATATATATATAAAGGGAACACTTAAACAACACAATGTAACTCCAAGTCAATCACACTTCTGTGAAATCAAACTGTCCACTTAGGAAGCAACGCTGATTGACAATAAATGTCACATGCTGTTGTGCAAATGGAATAGACAAAAGGTGGAAAGTATAGGCATTATAGGCAAGGAGGAGCAAGAGGAGCACTGCCAGAGCCCTGCAAAATGACCTCCAGCAGGCCACAAATGTGCATGTGTCTGCTCAAACGGTCAGAAACAGACTCCATGAGGGTGGTATGAGGGCCCGACATCCACAGGTGGGGGTTGTGCTTACAGCCCAACACCGTGCAGGACGTTTGGCATTTGCCAGAGAACACCAAGATTGGCAAATTCGCCAATGGCGCCCTGTGCTCTTCACAGATGAAAGCAGGTTCACACTGAGCACATGTGACAGGTGTGACATTCTGGAGACGCCGTGGAGAACATTTTGCTGCCTGCAACATCCTCCAGCATGACCAGTTTGGCGGTGGGTCAGTCATGATGTGGGGTGGCCTTTTTTGGGGGGGACGCACAGCCCTCCATGTGCTCGCCAGAGGTAGCCTGAATGCCATTAGGTACCGAGATGGGATCCTCAGACCCCTTGTGAGACCATATGCTGGTGTGGTTGGCCCGGGTTCCTCCTAATGCAAGACAATGCTAGACCTCATGTGGCTGGAGTGTGTCAGCCGTTCCTGCAAGAGGAAGGCATTGATGCTATGGACTGGCTCGCCCGTTCCCCAGACCTGAATCCAATTGAGCACATCTGGGACATCATGTCTCGCTCCATCCACCAACGCCACATTGCACCACAGACTGTCCAGGAGTTGGTGGATGCTTTAGTCCAGGTCTGGGAGGAGATCCCTCAGGAGACCTCATCAGGAGCATGCCCAGGCGTTGTAGGGAGGTCATACAGGCACGTGGAGGCCACACACACTACTGAGCCTCATTTTGACTTGTTTTAAAGGACATTACATCAAAGTTGAAACAGCCTGTAGTGTGGTTTTCCACTTTAATTTTGAGTATGACTCCAAATCCAGACCTCCATGGGTTGATAAATTTGATTTCCATTGATAATTTTTGTGTGATTTTGTTGTCAGCACATTCAACTATGTAAAGAAAAAATTATTTAATAAGAATATTTCATTCATTCAGATCTAGGATGTGTTATTTTAGTGTTCCCTTTATTTTTTTGAGCAGTTTATATATATATATATATATACAGTTTTAGGCTACTTCTTAACTGCAGTCTCCAGCTGAGTGAGACACTGGCAGCAGAGGACCCGAGGCAAGTAGTGGCAGGGAAACTGAGGTAGAGAAACATTGACGGCTAAATGAAGAGTTGGAGAATTAAAGCTCTGCTCAGTCATGTATCTGCCTACCAAAAGGGTCATTAATCCATGCCCCAGTAAAGCTATAACTTAAACATCCCATCTGTGCATAGAAAACCAAAGCGCACATGCACACGAACAACCGTGCTTTTAGTCCAGGAGTGTGGTCACCTTCACATACACACATAAATGGCTCCAGCAAACAAGATGCAATCTAAATTTCAATTAAATACACTTTATTGAGCGGTTACCAATGGGCACAAAGGCATATTTTATTTAGCTGTGTCAGGGCTATGCATACTAAGCAATCAAATAATATAATCTTGTCATGTAAAGCAATAACACACACACACACACACACTTCTAGATCCCAGTGTGCCCCTATGAAGGTCATATCAGTGAGACTGTGGCACCTAGTCAAGACCTTGTGGTTGCCTCAGTTCAGGGACAGAGCACTTTCTGGTCTAGGTTATAGACACCTAGGTTAGGACAAGAGGATTCTAATAACTTTTTGCAAAAATGAAGAATTCTAAACAAAGCTTTTCTAGTTAGCAACAGCGTTGTTTCCATGAATCCGTCCATTTTCAAAATCTTGAGCACGTGAATATAACATGGCATAACCTTTGTCATAACCTGGTCAGGGACACTAGGCTAAAGGAGGGAGATCGACAGAGGCTCCACACCTGAACCCTCCCACACTGATCAGAGGTTGCAGTCTCAACCTTTGCACAGCCCAGCCAAAATACCCAAAACCGGCCTGGATCCTTCTACCACTGTGATTCTAGGCTAGTGCTTAGTGTTATTCCCCCACTGTGATTATTATTGACCATTACTGTGGCAGGTTTAGCGGCTCTTTATTGGAATGCACTTAATGTAAGTCACTCTGGACAAGACAGCGTTTGCTAAATGACTCAAATGTAGGCTACAGTAAAGCAATGTAATGTAATGGAAGTCAGGCTAGCAGGAGGCAGCGGAAGGAATAAGAACCAATGGCCCAGTAAATGGGAATGATTTTGCAGCTAGCATAACAGGGAGAAGTGATGCTTCCCCTTCATCACGATATTTCAAAACCATCGCATAGACGGACTTTGCTCAATACCTTGCATAGCAGAAGGTCATAGCTGATCTCTTTTTGATTAAATGCATTTCTTTGATTAAATGGATTTTCTATTAAGGTGGCCTGTCGCCAAATAATGTCTTTCTGATCCCATAGGATGTCAAAGGGGCTTCTGTCTTCCTTGCATTATTCTTAATTTAAGTTCGTATTCTTACATTTTATTATTTATTATTGTCGTTACAATGTCGAGAAGGAATCTGAAAGTAAGTATTGTTGGACAGTGCATACAATGTGTATCCTGTACATACGACTAATAAAACTTGAAACAGTAAACAATACAAGGTTGGTGTAACGATTCTCGTTGGTGGAAGGAGAGGAGGACCAAAATGCAGCGTGGTAAGTGTTGGTCATATTTTAATTGAAAACCTGAACACTACACAAAATAACAACGAAGCGAAAACGAAACAGTTCTGCCAGGTGAACCAGACACTAGACAGAAATTAAACACCCACAACCAAAATGGGGAAAACAGGCTACCTAATTATGATTCTCAATCAGAGACAACGATCGACACCTGCCTCTGATTGAGAACCATACTAGGCCAAACACATAGAAATATACCATAGAAAAAAGAACATAGACTACCCACCCCTACTCACGTCCTGACCAACCTAACACAAAGACATAAAAAAGGAACTAAGGTCAGAATGTGACAGTTGGCAAGCAATGAACGCTACTATTTTTGACCTATGACTTGCATTGTAATTAATCATCTACTTAGCTACCCTGTGCTAAAGTAATAAAATCACATTTTATTTGTCACATGCGCCGAGTACAACAGGTTTAGACCTTACCGTGAAATTCTTACTTACAAGCCCTTGACCAACAATGCAGTTAAGAAAATATTTACTAAATAAGCTAAAGTAAAAAACTAAAAAACAATAATGAGGCTATATACAGGGGGCACCGGTACCAAGTCAATGTGCGGCGGTACAGGTTAGTCCAGGTCATTTGTAACATATCAATCACTCAAGAAAACTATGAGATGGTTACTAGACAAAACGAAAGAGACAGAAATGAAACAGAAAGTTATTCAAACTACCCAATCGGGAAAACTATGAAAAGGAGTTTCGGGATTGCACAACATATTCTGTTTACATTTCTAGAAAGGTCCTTAAATCCCTTGACGAAACATAAAATAAAGTGTTTGATTCTGAAAAATGTAACCTAGACATACCATGTCCTCAAAACTATGGTGCAAGGCAACAGAGCATGTTTCATAGATAAGAGCAGTAGTCTAGCGGATTACTGACAAATAATCTTAATACAACCATTACAGTACATTAATGGTTGACACGGGGGAATATAAATGGTCGCCACAGTGATGGGATACCACATCTGGACCAGAATGGTCTGTGAGGGAGAAACAGACAGATTTTCAAAACATAATTTGATTGGAGAGGTTGATTTTGTTCAGAGACGACTTCTAAGACCTTTTCAATAGGGTGTGTCTGTGCCAATGCTGCTGGCAGGGAAGCAGAAATGGTAGGGGCATGGATATCAAAGCTGAGAAACACAGTCGGTACATCAATGTACTTGAATACTTCTTGATAAAACATTTTGTTGTGAAAGCACAACAAAATGACAATGAAGGACACTAAAAGGGGAAATTAAGAAAATTACCTCAATGTAGTTGGTGAGCCAGAAGAAATCTGGGTCTGTGTTTTACACTGTGAAGACAACGTTCCGCTAGCGGAACCCCTCAACAACATTCTGCTGAAAAGGCAGCGTGCGAAATTCTAAAATATTTTTTTGAAATATGTAACTTTCACACATTAACAAGTCCAATACAGCAAATGAAAGATAAACATCTTGTTAATCTACCCATCGTGCCCAATTTCAAAAATGCTTTACAGCGAAAGCACAACATGTGATTATCTTAGGTCATAGCCAAGTCAAAAAAACACACAGCCATTTTTCCAGCCA
Source organism: Oncorhynchus mykiss (assembly GCF_057628025.1). Lineage (NCBI taxonomy): Eukaryota > Metazoa > Chordata > Actinopteri > Salmoniformes > Salmonidae > Oncorhynchus > Oncorhynchus mykiss. The sequence goes on from NC_143028.1 coordinate 45,629,967, forward strand.
AAGATAGGAGTCACAAAAAGCAGAAATATAGATAAAATTAATCACTAACCTTTGATGATCTTCATCAGATGACACTGATAGGACATCATGCTACACAATACATGTATGTTTTGTTCGATAATGTGCATATTTATATCCAAAAATCTCAGTTTACATTGGCGCGTTACGTGCAGTAATGTTTTGATTCCAAAACATCCGGTGATTTTGCAGAAATACATTGATAAAAGATACAAGGGTTATTCACAGAATTAAAGATAGACTTCTCCTTACTGCAACCGCTGTGTCAGATTTTTTTTTAAATTAACGGAAAAAGCATAATCTGAGAACGGCGCTCAGAGCCCAAAACAGCCAGAGAAATATGTGCCGTTTTGGAGTCAACAGAAGTTAGAAATAACACCATAAATATTCACTTACCTTTGATGATCTTCATCAGAAGGCACTCCCAGGAATCCCAGTTCGACAATAAATGACTGATTTGTTCCATAAAGTCCATCATTTATGTCCAAATAGCTACTTATTGTTAGTGTGTTCAGCCCACTAAATCATCTTCATGAGGCGCAAGCACTTTGTCCAGACAAAAACTGGAAAAGTTCCGTTACAGTCCTATAGAAACATGTCAAACGATGTATGAAATCAATCGTTTGGATTTTTTTTTACATAAAACATCAATAATGTTCCAACCGGAGAATTCCTATGTCTGAAGAAAAGCACTGGAACGAGAGGTAACTCTGTCGGGAGCGCACTCTGCCAGACCACTGACTCAAAGAGGTTTCATGAGCCCCTCCTTTATAGTAGAATCATCATTCAAGTTTCTAAAGACGTTTGACATGTAGTGGAAGCGGTAGGAAGTGCAACTTGACTCCATAGACACTGTGTATTTGGTAGGGCAAGCTTTGAAAAACTACAAACCTCAGATGTCCCACTTCCTGGTTGGATTATTCTCAGGTTTTCATCTGCCATATGAGTTCTGTTATACTCACAGAAATCCTTCAAACAGTTTTAGAAACTTCAGAGTGTTTTCTATCCAATACCAATAATAATACGCATATATTAGCATCTGGGCCAGAGTAGGAGGCAGTTCCCTCTGGTCACGCTATTCATCCAAAAGTGAAAATGCTGCCCCCTATCCCAAAAAAGGTTAAAAGACCTTAGCTTGAAAAACAAAAAGTGGCAATAGTAGGGGAGAGCAAGGTAAGTTGTCACACGGGTAAGTTGTCAAACTGTTTGTACCTCCAACACTAGAGGCGCTATCTCAAAAATCAAATAGCTACTTTGTGTGACTACATGATCTATGGTCAACTTCCTGTTCACATGTGGTCAAGGTCACTTTAATCTGAGGTGAGCACAAGTTTCTTATTTTTCCCCTTCAAAAGTAAAAAATTGGCACTTTAGATTTTATGCAATAAAACTTTGTGAGTTATGAATGTTCAAAATCAGAATTTTAGTAGAGGAGACAATAATGTATTTTGATACTTTAACTGCAGTGATATGTTGAGCTAACCTTGAGATTTAGCCAACATTAGCACACATGTCAGTTTGGGGCAAATTGTCTCAATGACCTTGGGGAAAATTATCTCAATGACTTTGGGGCAAGTCTTCACATGTGACAACTTGCCCCAGTATACATAGACATATAGAACATGCTCAGAAAACAGCTCTGATAATAGTATTAAATGTTACAGTAAATAGATTATTATATATACATATAGTTTAGAGCAGCAGACATATCCCTGGACTACACAAGACAGGCTCTGGTGTGCATGTGTGTGTGTGTGTGTGTCTCTACTAACACACTACATGCCTACTGTATGAGAAAGCATATACACACACATACACTACTTTATACAGTGTCATGAATTTAGTGTGGTGTTATGAATTGCATTGTGGCAACAAGGATAGTAGACAGGGAGGTGGGCGTAATAAGCCTGTAATGAATATGTAATTGCAATGAGGAAATGTGTTTTTGAAGGAAAGAAGAAAGGAAGGACGGAAAGAAAGAGGGAAAGGAAATAAAGATGGTTAGAAATGTTAAAAGAAAGACAGAATGGCAGCCCACCACCTGGCATAATGTCAAAGGCAGTGAGGCAGGTGAAGTTGCAGAACAAATCAATCAGGAGTACAGCAAAGGATTTTGACAAATTACCATACTCTGACTCGGTATTGTCAAAAGGTTGCCAGGGAAGAAGTCAGACAGCCATGCCAACAACAGTGGTTGGCTATACAAAGCCATGGCAGGTTTTTTCACCTGATTTGGAGCTGCAGCTTGTTCAGTATATTACTAGGGCAGCTGCCATTTATTTTGGTCTGTCGCCAAGTGAGATCAGAAGACTTGCCTACCAGTTTGCTATGTCACACCAGCTGAAGTTCGCACCAATGTGGGCAGAAAAAGAAAAGGGCAGCTCGGAGTGGTTCACAGGCTTCTTAAAGTGTCACCCAACACAGTCACTGAGAAAGCCAGAGGCAACTAGCCTTGCCAGGGCAAGTAGCTTCAACAGAGAAAATGCTTTCATCGACAACGTAGCAGAAGTGCTACAGCGATAACAATTTGGACCAGGAGACATATGGAATGTTGATGAAACTGGTGTGACCACTGTACATAAACCTGACAAACCTGGCGTGGATTCAAACAAGTAGGGTCACTGACCTCCACTGAAAGGGGAACCCTTGTCACACAGGCCTGTGCTGTCTCAGCCACAGGGAATAGCATACCTCCATATTTTATATTCCCCCGTGTCAACTTCCGCAATCATTTTCTGATCAACGAGCCACCTGGCAGCAAAGGAGGGGCAAATCCCTCTGGGTGGATGAAAGATGTGCACTTTGTTGACTTCCTGAAACACTTTGTCGAGCATACAAAGTGCTCAAAGGAGAAGCTCTGTTTACTCATCTGTCAATTGATGGACTCAATTATGCCAAAGACAATGGCATAATTATGCTGCCATTTCCACCCCTTTGCTCTCATCGGCTTCAACCCTTAGACAGGTCTACCTACTGGCTACTAAAGATGCACATCAACACCGCGTGTGATGCCTGGATGAGGAACAATCCCAGGAAGACAATAACAATTTATGACATTCCTGGGATTGTGGCAATCACCTGTCCTCTGGCTACAACCCCCCTTGAACATTCAGGCTGGCTTTAGGGTTGCTGGGGTACAACCTTACAACAGCAATGTATTTTTGGAAACCGAGTTTGTGCCATCCTACGTCACAGATCACCCCATTCAGAACCCAACCCTACCATGCCCCAGCACCAACCTTGTCCTGCCAGGCCCCAGCAACATTCCAACCCTACCAGGCCCCAGCACCAACCCTGCCCTGCCAGGCCTCAGCACCATTCCAACCCTACCAGGCCCCAGCAACAACCTACCAGGCCCCAGCACCAACCTGCCAGGCCCCAGCACCAACCTGCCAGGCCCTGCCAGGCCCCAGCACCAACCTGCCAGGCCCCAGCACCATTCCAACCCTACCAGGCCCCAGCACCAACTTACCAGGCCCCAGCACCAACTTACCAGGCCCCAGCACCAACCTACCAGGCACCAGCACCAACCTGCAAGGCCCCAGCAACATTCCAACCCTACCAAGCCCCAGCAACATTCCAACCCTACCAGGTCCCAGCACCAACCTGCCAGGCCCCAGCACCAACCTGCCAGGCCCCAGCACCAACCTACCAGGCCCCAGCACCAACCTGCCAGGCCCCAGCACCAACCTACCAAGCCCCAGCACCAACCTACCAGGCCCCAGCACCAACCTGCCAGTCCCCAGCACCAACCTGCCAGGCCCCAGCAATATTCCAACCCTACCAGGCCCCAGCAACATTCCAACCCTACCAGGCCCCAGCACCAACCTACCAGGTCCCAGCACCAACCTTGCCCTGCCAGGCCCCAGCAACATTCCAGCCCTGCCAGGCCCCAGCACCAACCTGCCAGGCCCCAGCACCATTCCAACCCTACCAGGCCCCAGCACCAACTTACCAGGCCCCAGCACCAACCTACCAGGCCCCAGAACCAACCTGCCAGGCCCCAGCAACATTCCAACCCTACCAAGCCCCAGCAACATTCCAACCCTACCAGGTCCCAGCACCAACCAACCAGGCCCCAGCACCAACCTGCCAGGCCCCAGCACCAACCTATCAGGCCCCAGCACCAACCTGCCAGGCCCCAGCACCAAACTACCAAGCCCCAGCACCAACCTATATGCTATTGCATTGGTGTCTATGGGAAAACCACCCGTTAAGTAGACTGGAATTGACACATTTTTTTTCAATGGTAAACGGCCTGAGTGAACTATCTTCATTTACCCACCATCTTTGTTTCAGAGGTTTCAGAGATGTTCAAAGAGGGCGAGTTTGAAAACATGCATTTCAGAAAGCATGTAGTGAATGGGTGTGTTCGAGGGGGTTACGCAACCAAAGTCGGGGGAGGTGCATCTGCTATAGCCGAAAGTCGGACACTGTAGTGGTTTTCCAACAGCAAGGTTCAGATCAGTATGGCAATGTGTCATAGCTGCTATTGTTTATAAACGTTATTCTGTATAAATCTCGAAATAAACTTTTCTATACCACCACTTCACAGTCATAAACTGAAAACATAACGGTGTGTACAATTAATTGGTTAGAGAGAGGTCTGAAATCACTTTAATTTGTATCCCCTGTAGCTTTAGAATCATAGAATCAAGTTAGCTCCTGTTTCAATCAAGTCTTTGACCACGTTCACAAGGGTCAAACAAAAACACCCTAATGATTGGTTGGTAAATAGTGCCTCCCACAATGTACTCAATGGCTGCAAGGTGCAGTTGGTGTGAAGCAACTGCAGCAACTTGAAGGCGACTTCATCAAAAACTGCTTGACTTTTGATCACATGATTTTTGTGAAGTTCATGAAGTTGACATACGGTGCTTTCAAGACCACTGGGAAGGTTAAATCATGACAACAGTGATCTTCAGCTCGGAAAGTTGGAGCTCTAAAAAGTTAGAGTTTCTGACTTGGAATTCCAAGTTGGATGGCCGTTCAAAAAATGTTTTTTCAGTGTTCCTAGATGTCTTGAATGCACTGAAGTTGGAAGTCAGAGATTTCCCATTTCCCAGTTGTTTTAAACCCGGTAGTGGTTGCAAGTCGGATGTTTTTGCAAAACCATATTGCAAAAGTGATCTGCTTGATTCGCTGCCACTGAAAAGGCGTAGTCACTCAGTTACACAGGAGGCTGCAAAGGTGAGGACGGCTTATAATGACCGGAACGGAGCAAATGGAATGGCATCAACCACATGGAAACCATGTGTTTGATGTATTTGATGCCATTCCACTAACTCTGCTCGAGCCATTACCACAAGCAAGTCTCCCTAATTAAGGCAGCACCACCCTCTTATGCTCAGTTGTACAAGTTTCATTTCAGCACTGTACTGATTATCAATTGGTGGAAAGTTTCACTTTCTTAGAAAGCATTGACTGAAGGGAAATGATGGTGCTGCTGTACGTTTTGGATTGTAGGCCTAATGGCTAACCCAGTCAAAAGTTCCTGATCACCACTCTAGCACAGGTGGGATTAAAAATGTTCATAAACCTCATAAACATGTTGCAAAATAAATTTACGCATAGAGTTGAAGTCGGAAGTTTACACACACTTAGGTTGGAGTCATTAAAACTCATTTTTCAACCACTACACACATTTCTTATTAACCAACTATAGTTTTGGCAAGTCGGTTAGGACATCTACTTTGTGCATGACACAAGTAATTTTTCCAACAATTGTTTACAGACAGATTATTAGGTGTACCTGTGGATGTATTTCAAACACAGTGCCTCTTTGCTTGACATCATGGGGAAATCAAAATAAATCAGCCAAGACATCAGATTTTCTTTACCTCCACAAGTCTGGTTCATCCTTGGGAGCAATTTCCAAACGCCTGAAGGTACCACATTCATCTGTACAAACAATAGTACGCAAGTATAAACACCATGGGACCACGCAGCCATCATACTGCTCAGGAAGGAGATACGTTCTGTCTGCTAGAGATGAACGTACTTTGGTGCAAAAAGTGGAAATCAATCCCAGAACAACAGCAAAGGACCTTGTGAAGAGGCTGGAGGAAACAGGTAGAAAAGTATCTATATCCACAGTAAAACGAGTCCTATATCGACATAACCTGAAAGGCCGCTCAGCAATGAAGAAGCCACTGCTCCAAAACTGCCATAAAAAAAGCCAGACTATGGTTTGCAACTGCACATGGGGACAAAGATCGTACTTGTTGGAGAAATGTCCTCTGGTCTGATGAAACAGAAATAGAACTGTTTGGCCATAATTACCATCGTTATGTTTGGAGGAAAACGGGGGAGGCTTGCAAGCCAAAGAACACCATCCCAACCGTTAAGCACGTGGGAGGCAGCATCATGTTGTGGGGGTGCTTTGCTGCAGGAGGGACTGGTGCACTTCACAAAGTAGATGGCATCATGAGGAATTGACAATTATGTGGATATATTGAATCAACATCTCAAGACATCAGTCAGGAAGTTAAAGCTTGGTCGCAAATAGGTCTTCCAAATGGACAATGACCCCAAGCATACTTCCAAAGTTGTGGCAAAATGGCTTAAGGACAACAAAGTCAAGGTATTGGAGTAGCCATCACAAAGCCCTGACCTCAGTCCTCACAAAAATGTGTGGGCAGAACTGAAAAAGCATTTGCGAGCAAGGAGGCCTACTGTACAAACCTGACTCAGTTACACCAGCTTTGTCAGGACGAATTGGCCAAAATTCACCCAACTAATTGTGGGAATTTTGTGGAAGGCTACCCGAAACGTTTGACCCAAGTTAAAAAATTTAAAGGCAATTCTACCAAATATTAATTTAGTGTATGTAAACTTCTGACCCACTGGGAATGTGTTGAAATAAATAAAAGCTAAAATAAATAGTTCTCTCCACTATTATTCTGACATTTCACATTCTTAAAATAAAGTGGTGATCCTAACTGACCTAAGACAGGGAATTTTAACTAGGATTAAATGTCAGGGAAATATATTTGGCTGAGGTGTATGTAAGCGTCCGACTTCAACTGTACATGCTATTCAGTCATTGCATCCAAACTGCTCGTGTGCTTCTGCGTAGTCAGGCGCTAAAATAGAACTTGGTTCCCATCTCCTCATTGGTTTTTAGGAGCATACACCCACGTGGGTGATTGAACGATAATCTGAGGTCCACACTCAAGTCCAGGTTGTGGTGGTAGTGCACCTGATAATGCCTGCATCTGATGGTCAGTCTCTAGTGCAGGCACTATCAGGCAAGAAAATTATTAAAATGTATGCTCACTCCGTTGTGTGTCACAAGTAATACAACAACAGATCTTTACCGGTGTGGTCATATAGCCTACAGTACCTCAAACCGAACAACAATGCATCCATTGGCAGGGCAATTCAAGCAAAGCCAATATCCTGATAATGTATTGGGCCTATAGTTTACTGCACAAACCTCATTGCTACAGTACTGTTTTTAATTGGTTAATGTTGCATAGGCTTACGTTTTTTAAGTTATGTTAAAAATAAATCTGAGCGGTAGATCTCGGCTTGCATAGACTTTACATAGACCGGTGTGGCATAAACAATCAGAGTTGCAGTAGGCCTATATGCAAATAGACCATTGCCATTTATGGACCTGTGCCATTTACTTCGAACTGGACTGTGTTTCCAGCATGAGAGGTTGTGAGTAGATGCGCTTGTTTTGAGATCAAAACGAGAGCTGCATGTAGCCACTTGTAGGAAGCAGTGATTGCTTCCTACAAGAACAAGAGCACAAAACATATACATTTCTAGACATCTTTGTCTTAAAGGGGCAGTGTTGTATTTTGAGACAGGCTTGAATAAGCAAAGTAGCCAATAGGCAGAGAGTAGCATAAGTTGTCTGTTTCTCTGTAATAATGGTATGGGAATAATAAATCATTTAATTTTGCAAAATGGTTTCTTGCATCAAACAACATAACATTTTTAGTCACCTCCTTGTCTGAAGGACAAGTGGATAAACAGGTTGATATCAAGACCTGCATGTTTTTTTCCCCCTAAAGTCTCATGGAGTGTAGGCCTACATTGAACACCACACACTGGCTGCTACTGTAGGCTGAATGATAGAACAGCTATTTCCATGTTACAATGTTATGGGATGCATTTTCTCCATTGCTTTTGATGGTAAGGCCACTCTGGTAGGGCTACATTCTGATCAATTAGCCACAATAGCCTACATGGCCACTGTTAAAACTGTAACTTAAAGTGTTCACATTAAACACACGCTGGAAGTTGAACAGAATTTTCATAACGTTCACGTTTGCACTAGACATTACATACCTCAGTGCCACAAAAAAGTCACAGGCTCTTCTTCAAGTGTTATTAAGGGGCAAGGAGACGCAAACCGATGTGCTCCTTAGCCCCTTGCTGGTGGACTCAGACCAAAATATCAAATCAAATCAAATCAATTTATAAAGCCCTTCTTACATCAGCTGATATCTCAAAGTGCTGTGCAGAAACCCAGCCTAAAACCCCAAACAGCAAGCAATGCAGGTGGATTACAACCAAATACAAATAATAGTAATTAAAATCATTTAAATAGTAGTGGATTACAATCAAATACAGTCATTGATTACAACAATATCTAAACCATGTTTTATAAATACAATATGATTCTATAACCTTTACGGGCAGCCATAACTATAGTGTACGAAAATAAACCTTCATACTTGGATACGTTTCTGTGCGTTTTCAAAACATCACAAATTATAAACCTACAATGGCCTATGCCATCTCAATCTAATCTCAAAATGAGATGGCAACATCTACAGTAGATACAAAGATATGACAAAGTAGTCATAAGGTTGCCTAACACTAAATGCAATTAGAAATGTATTAATCCCTACAGATTTACGTATTGTTTTTATACATGGTTAGAGTAATAAGTTTGGACACACCAACTCATTGCAAGGTTTTTCTTACATTTTTACTATTTTCTACATTGTAGAATAATAGTGAAGACATCAAAACTATGAAATAACACATATGGAATCATGTAGTAACCAAAAATGTGCATAATAATGTAAAATATTATATCTTTGAGATTCTTCAAAGTAGCCACCATTTGCCTTGACTACAGCTTTGCACAATCTTGGCATTCTCTTAACCAGCTTCATGGGGTAGACAAGGTGTGCCTTGTTAAAAGTTCATTCCTTCTTCATGCATTTGAGTCAATCAGTTGTGTTGTGACAAGGTAAGGGTTGTATACAGAAGATAGCCCATATTATGGCAAGATAGCCCAAGTCCATATTATGGCAAGAACAGCTCAAATAAGCAAAGAGAAACAACAGTCCATCATTACTTTAAGACATGAAGGTCAGTCAAAACCGGAACATTTCTAGAACTTTGAAAGTTTCTTCAAGTGCAGTCGCAAAAACCATCAAGCGCTATGATGAAACTGGCTCTCTTTGTAACGATCTGGGTGTAGTGGGTGCGAAGTCAGGCGCAGGAAGCAGAGAGTTCAGGGCAGTGCTATTTAATGCACAAACGGCAAACATAAGCCACCCCATGAAAACACAGGGTGCACACAAAAACAAATGCCCCAAACACGGGGACTAAAATAGTCCAGCAAAAAAAAACACGAACAGGAAAACACGTTAACCTCTAACGTGCACACTAGTCACACAAACAATCCCGCACAAAGAGCAGGTGGGCCTGCTGGCTAATAAAGCCCAACTAATCACCAAATAAACAACAGGTGTAACCAATAAACAGACAAGGAGGGGGAGGAAAGAATCAGTGGCAGCTAGTAGGCCGGTGACGACGACCGCCGAGCGCCTCCCGAACGGGAAGGGGAGCCACCTTCGGTAGGAGTCGTGACACTCATGAGGATCGCCATAGAGGATATGTTCATAACATGCTGACCAGACCAGAGGGTTGCAAAATAAATTTAGAAATCCATGTTATTCAATTATTGCACCCACACTGCTCGCGCGCGCCAACGAGCGTCTGCGTTGCCAAGGGCTAAAATAGAAGTCATTCCTATTTCTGACTCAGATCGTGCTGCAAGTCCTGCCTCTCCCATCTCCTCATTGATTTATAGAAGCAGGTACCCACGTGCCATCTCCTCATTGGTTATACCCACGTGGGTGATTGAAAGTCTAACTGTTTTGACGGTCGTCGTGGTAATACTATGAAAGTTTAGATGCCAATCACTATATAAGTTCAAAGATGAAAAAATTGGGAAGGAGGAGAGATGACTAAAAACGATTCGGTTGACCGTTTTATGTGTGGATTAATTATCGGAGTAGAGGACCTTGTGCATTTCAAGTAAAATAACAACTCAATGTTTATATCCCAGGACAAATTAGCTAGCATGTGCAAGCTAGCTAAATAGGACAAATTAGCTAGCATGTGCAAGCCAGCTAGCTAAATTGCCATACATGTTTAATGCTTTTCGACCTGTCCCCAAATTAATGTAATTGGTTCAGAGTTTGTTTTGATATTTTAACCTGCGTGTCGTGATCACGTTTGGTGTGGGGGGACAAAATAAATGTATGCACGATGGCGCACGCGCACAGACGTTTTGGGTTCCGTGTTAGAGTTACCAGCCTCAGAAATTGCAGCCCAAATAAATGCTTCACAGAGTTCAAGTACCAGACACATCTCAACATCAACTGTTCAGAGGAGACTACGTGAATCAGGCCTTCATGGTCGAATTGCTGCAAAGAAACCATTACTAAAGGACACCAATGAGAAGAAGAGACTTGCTTGGGCCAAAGAAACACAAGCAATGGACATTAGACCTGTGGAAATCTGTCCTTTGGTCTGATGAGTCCAAATTTGAGATTTTTGGTTCCAAACACTGTGTCTTTGTGAGATACAGAGTAGGTGAACGGATGATCTCAGCATGTGTGGTTCCCACTGTGAAGCATAGAGGAGGAGGTGTGATGGTGTGGGGGTGCGTTGCTGGTGACACTGTCTGTGATTTATGGTAAAAAGCCACAGAAGCCTTGGCCATAAGGGTAAATTGTTGGCACTGTCTTTGGAGGGATGGGACGCGGCCATAAGGCTGCACTTTATTTTTGTATTTTTTATTAAGTAGGCTATAGACCCACACCCTCTCTAAACAGAAATTATAGCTATCCTGTGTTAGATTGGAATTATCCCAGGACCAGCCATGGAAAGAGGCTCCAGGACAGATATTATGCTGTCAGTATTGATGATTGATGCATTAATTCTGATGCATAAATAATTATTATTATTATGATACATAACCTATTACCTAGGCTACATAACTAATTATTAATAAGAAGGGAAAAGTCTAGCCTATATAAGGCCTAGGCTACCATACAGCATTGGCACTATCATAAACAAAAAACATTTAACTAATAGTCAATGAAATCATGCACTTCTAGCCTGACTATTGCACGTGTTAGGGATAAATGGATAACGTGGATAAATGATTTGGCGGATTTAAATCTGAATAAAGAAATAATGATGTTGAAATAGGCTTATTTGGTGAAATCTCCGTTAGAGATGCATCTCCCTCCGAGTCTCTGATCATCAGGTGGATGGAGTGAATCGGTTGCCGCAGCAACAGCGTCAACTGCACCCCCACCCCCCGCTATAATTTGCTTTCTGATTCAGAACGACGGTAAATTCCCGGTACCTTCCAGTGGTATCTTCCCAATCCGCGCGTTGCTTAGCAGGAAGCGGCCATCGATAGTTTCTATTGACAAATCAGGCATCAGGAAAATAAGTGGAAGTCGATGGTTGTCTGTTCTTTCTATCTTTCATCCGACACCTTCCCGTTCTCATAGATAGCATCCTAGCAAATCCCCGACGGTGACTGGAGAGTTAAAACGCTGAAAACGCGTAGCCTAAGCAACTACAATTTTATTTCGTTCGAATTCAGTCACTTTTTGTGCGAACAGTTTGAGCTACTCTCGTTCAACATCAGTCGCGCGCTTTCGTAATTCCTCTCCTCAACTGACATTTCCTGTTTTAAATATAGTTTATCTGGATTTTTTTCTACTTTTTTCCCCCACTGGCGTTGCCAACGCAACACAGATAGCCTGTCTCTGAACGCAGTCGTTCTTCGAAAAAACCTCCTGTGGCACTGAGACACATTGGTCTACGCTTTGTCCCCTGTCTAGATAGTCTCCACCCAAGACCAACAACATGTTGGACCCATCTTCCAGTGAAGAGGAAGCGGATGAGATAGTGGAAGAAGAAGGCAAAGAGGTGATGGCACCAAAAACCGGGGGAGCACGGGTGTCACCCAGCCGGACCACCGACAGTTCTGGTGGGCTCCAGCCCTCGAGCCGGGGAAGCAGCGCTTGTCCGTCCAACCCCAGCCCCTCGGCGGCCAGCGAGAAGGAGAAAGATGATCTGGAAAAGATGCAGAGGGAGGAGGAAGAGCGAAAGAAGAGGCTCCAGCTCTATGTCTTTGTGATGCGCTGCATTGCCTATCCTTTTAATGCCAAGCAACCCACCGACATGGCAAGACGACAACAGAAGGTAAGACCACTGTAGATAATAAACTCACAACATATATATATATATATATATATGTACCATTCCAAAGCCCGAGGACAGGCAACTAGTTTCATGAGATACTATACACACACACACACACACACACACACACACACACACACACACACACACACACACACACACACATATATATATATATATATATATATATATACTTTGCCTTCTATATATATACATATATATATATATATATATATACATATATATATATATATATATATATATATATATATATATATATATATATATTTAGATATATATAGATATATATATATATATAGTATTTCATGAAACTAGTTGCCTGTCCTCAGGCTTTGGAATGGTACATAAGTCATTATTAGAACCGAGCCAACCACACACATGCACAATTCGAACGCTCATCTGATGCGGCTGGTGTTGGAAAGACAGTAGATCCAGGAAAGGCATATTTCAATACAGCAAAACTAGTCAGTGACCAGTTGCACTGTCACATAGTTTCCTCAAAGGGAAAATCTGTAATTGCTCCATACTATTAAATTAATGATATATAGGCATTCCCATTGATTCTTGAAGAGTATAACTTATACATTACTTTAGCTGTCTAACCCCATCAGAATCCAAAATATAATCTTGTTTTACGCCTATCTTTGTAAACACTGTAAATGTAAACAAACACGATATATCCTCAAAACATGGTTAAAACTATACATTTGATCTAATGGTTGGTCAGTCCTTTCATCCATAGTTCTGTTTTTGAATTTGAGAGGGGTTACATTTCTCCAGCCCCATCCCTTAGCTGTTTACGAAATGAGTGGCAAGGTGGCTGCTTTGTTGTTGTTTCTGTGCCCAGCTCCAAGAGACATTACAGTCACACCATTAACAAGACTTACTTACTTTACACTGTAAAGCGGTTATCGTGACTTTTACAGTAGCAAGTAAAGTTCCGTATATCATATTACAGCACACCAACTTTAATATATTTTTTAACCAGGCAAGTCAGTTAAGAACAAATTCTTATTTACAATGACGGCCTACCCCAGCCAAACCCAGACGAAGCTGGGCCAATTGTGCACTGCCCTATGGGACTCCCAATCACGGCCAGATGTGATATCGCCTGGATTCGAACCAGGGACTGTAGTGATGCCTCTTTGACTGAGATGCAGTGCCTTAGACCGCTGCACCAGATGGGAGCACACTCGGGAGCCCAATATAAATAGCATATTAAAGTAAGTACTGTGTAATGACAGTACAAAGCCATAAAACATACTGTATTATACTGTAAAAATGTAAATTCCACCGTAATCGGAATGAATTAATTATTGAATGAATGAATGGATGAATTATTTACATTTGTTGAGGTGAGGGGATTGTATTTCACAGTATTTTACTGTAACTACAAGGGATTGGTGCAAGCAGGTTGGCTGGTAAGTAAAGTGTTTAGAAACATTAGAGCATATTAATTAAGATTTTGTGTGATTTATATCACTTGCACTTCTAAAGGCCTTAAAGGCTTCCAAACTGGCAGCGACTACACAACATAACAGACCAAAAGGACATAGAAAAATGCTCAACCATTTAAGTTTCAGGACTTGCTGCTACTCCAATCTTTCCCCTAAACATGTTTAATTGGTGGGGCATTATAACCACATAGGAGTTAAATTGGTACAGCATTCTCACTCACGGGTGCAACAAATATAGCCTCTTACAAGGCACTCCTCAAAGTATGTTAATGAGACAGAAACAACAATACCATGCCCTCACTAGTAGTCAAAATATTTTTTTCGCTCCAAAAATACAGTACAGTACTGTATTCTGGGCCGGCAGGTAGCCTAGTGATTAGAGCGTTGGACTAGTAACTGAAAGGTTGCCAGATCAAATCCCCAAGCTGACAAGGTAAAAATCTGTAATTCTGCCCCTGAACAAGGCAGTTAACCCACTGTTCCTAGGCCAATATTGAAAATCACAATTTGTTCTTAACTGACTTGCCTGGTAAAATAAAAAATATTCTGTTGGATGGAATTACAGTATCATTCAAAATACAACAATTATTTCCCTGCCTACAACCTTTTCTCACAATGCCCCATAATTTACATTATGCTGCAGTAAAAAGTTTTGTACTGATTATAATACAAAAAAACACCATAATAATTTACAGTGTACTGGACAGGTTTGTGACAATGCCAGTATCGGGATATTGTGATACTCGATTTTCCATGGCAAAAATTAAAACACAAAGCAGACCAAACTCTTTGGTCCTTTAAAAACCTGCTGTATGTAAAATATTGTGTGCTATAGACTAGTTAGCTGACAACATCATGAAAACGATGCGCGCGCTTCAATGGGGCAGAAGTCCGTGTCTTGTGATTCTGGATGGCCAGATAGCAATCAACAATGACAAGAAGCTGCCATGTGGGGAATGGTAGGTGACTCGTTTCAGCTAGTTTTATCTTGTTCTTGATTGTTGGACTAGTAACTGGAAGGTTGGCGGTTCAAACCCCCGAGCTGACAAGGTACAAATCTGTTGTCCTGCCCCTGAACAGGCAGTTAACCCACTGTTCCTAGGCCGTCATTGAAAATAAGAATTTGTTCTTAACTGACTTGCCTTGTTAAATAAAGGTTAAAAAAATGCTGATGGAAGGAGATTTTCACTAAAAATTTCACGATACATGGCCCCATTCATTCTTTCCTTTACACGGATCAGTCATCCTGGTCCCTTTACAGAAAAACAGCCCCAAAGCATGATGTTTCCACCCCCATGCTTCACAGTAGGTATGGTGCAACTCAGCATTCTTTGTCCTCCAAACACGACGAGTTGAGTTTTTACCAAAAAGTTATATTTTGGTTTCATCTGACCATATGACATTCTCCCAATCTTCTTCTGGATCATCCAAATGCTCTCTAGCAAACTTCAGACGGGCCTGGACATGTACTGGCTTAAGCAGGGGGACACATCTGGCACTGCAGGATTTGAGTCCCTGGCTGCGTAGTGTGTTACTGATGGTAGGGTTTGTTACTTTGGTCCCAGCTCTCTGCAGGTCATTCACTAGGTTCCCCCGTGTGGTTCTGGGATTTTTGCTCACCGTTCTTGTGATCATTTTGACCCCACTGGGTGTGATCTTGCGTGGAGCCCTAGATCGAGGGAGAAATGTCTTCCATTTCCTAATAATTGCTCCCACAGTTGATTTCTTCAAACCAAGCTGCTTACCTATTGCAGATTCAGTCTTCCCAGCCTGGTGCAGGTCTACAATTTTGTTTCTGGTGTCCTTTGACAGCTCTTTGGTCTTGGCCATAGTGGAGTGTGGAGTGTGACTGTTTGAGGTTGTGGACAGGTGTCTTTTATACTGATAACAAGTTCAAACAGGTGCCATTAATACAGGTAACGAGTGGAGGACAGAGGAGCCTCTTAAAGAAGAAGTCTGTGAGAGCCAGAAATCTTGCTTGTTTGTAGGTGACCAAATACTTATTTTCCACCATAATTTGCAAATAAATTCATAAAAATTCCTACAATGTGATTTTCTGGATTTTTTTTCGCATTTTGTCTGTCATAATTGAAGTGAACCTATGATGAAAATTACAGGCCTCTCTCATCTTTTTAAGTGGGAGTACTTGCACAATCGGTGGCTGACTAAATACTTTTTTGCACCACTGTATATATAAAAAATCTCAGTTTACATTGGCGCGTTACGTGCAGTAATGTTTTGATTCCAAAACATCCGGTGATTTTGCAGAAATACACACAATAAACATTGATAAAAGATGCACGTGTTATTCACAGAATTAAAGATAAACGTATCCTCTATGCAACCGCTGTGTCAGATTTCAAAAAAACTTTACGGAAAAACAATAATAGAACGGCGCTCAGAACCCAAATTAGCCAAAGACATAGCCGCCATTTTGGCGTCAACAGAAAGGAGAAAGGAGTTAAAAGGTCATCGCTGTAGTCTCGTAAATCCGACACTTTGCAAAATCAGTGACTAGGGTCTGGTTTCAATGATGGACTCTTTTGGCATAGAGGAACTACGTCACTGCCTACGTTACTACTTTAACCGCTTGAATAAAGTACAAAATAGTAGCTAGCAAGATGGTGATCACAGAGTTTCTCTTTTCGCAAGTGCTAGTTTCCAAGTGTCGCTATACCTCTCCAAAGTGGTATATGTCTGTAAATTTGATAATTCCAGTGCTATTACATATTTGCAATCCCTAAATGCTATTTGTTCAGTATTAAAACAACATTTCTACCATATCAACCTCACTCAAACATTGTGGTGGTGTTATGGGGTATCCAGAGTACATTCAAGTGTACTTTTAACCTCTCCAAAGTTTCCAAATGTGGTAATTGCATTGTTTTTACACACTGGATGTGCCTAAAAGTTATTGTTCACTATAAAAACAACATTTCTACATCACCAACCTCTCTCAAATATTGTGGTGGTGTCGGGGGACATACAGGGGATAGGGATGCCTACAGCGCGTAAGCTGGCAACATATTTTAGTCATTAGTCAATAGGCTAGATTTGTTCCTAACAACCTAGGGTTTCATTTGATACCTATAGCTCAAACACAGACCAAATCGAAGCTTACCTTGTAAGATGTTTGCTGTTTGATGAAAATGTTGTGTAAAATAAAAATGTTGACTCTCGGGGCTGGTGATCAATAACAGTTGGTCACAGGCAGACATATAAGACATCCTCAAGATCTGTGGAGTCCCGGCTTTCAGTGTGTACCAACATATTCCGTGTTTATTTCGTTTATGCTTCACAACGCTAAGGAATGTTGGTAGCAGTCATCTTGAAATGAGGTTATCGGCCTGCCCTGATATATTCGTATGCCCATATATGGTAGTAAGTCATTTCCAAAGATTTGAAGGCACCGATCAATAGCCAAGATAGTCAGCTTTCCACAGACACCCTGTTTTTGCAGATAGGGGCTACCATTCTCATACCAGACTGAATTTAATTTTAAAAAATATGGGGACTTCACATTTAAGAGGTTATAAAGTTGATTTAATTGTCATTGTTTGTCAAGTCTACACAAAATACTCTGTAATGCCAATGTGGAAGAAAAATTCAATTTAACTAAAAATATTTATAAAAATGTAATAACTAAAATATAGTCTTTGCATGCGTACTCATCTCTCTGAGTCAATACATGTTAGAAACACCTTTGGCATCGATTACAGCTATGAGTCTTCCTAGGAATGTCTATAAAACCTCTTAAATGTAAAGGATGAAGCCGATATTGTAGCGGTTTTTAACAAACACTTCACGCTGGTTCAGTGTTTGATAATGGTGGTGCCCAGGCCTCTAATGTCAGCTCTGTTACAGTAAACTAAACTCAGCTGAAAAAGAAACATCCTCTCACTGTCAACTGCGTATATTTTTAGAAAACTTAACATGTGTAAATATTTGAATGAACATAACAAGATTCAACAACTGAGACATAAACTGAACAAGTTCCACAGACATGTGACTAACAGAAATGGAATAATGTGTCCCTGAACAAAGGGGGGGGGGGGGGGGGGGGGGTCAAAATCAAAAGTAACAGTCAGTATCTGGTGTGGCCACCAGCTGCATTAAGTACTGCAGTGCATCTCCTCCTCATGGACTGCATCAGATTTGCCAGTTCTTGCTGTGAGATGTTACCCCACTCTTGCACCAAGGCACCTGCAAGTTCCCGGACATTTCTGGGGGGAATGGCCCTAGCCCTCACCCTCCGATCCAATAGGTCCCAGACGTGCTCAATGGGATTGAGATCCGGGCTCTTCGCTGGCCATGGCAGAACACTGACATTCCTGTCTTGCAGGAAATCACACACAGAACAAGCAGTATGGCTGGTGGCATTGTCATGCTGGAGGGTCATGTCAGGATGAGCCTGCAGGAAGGGTACCACATGAGGGAGGAGGATGTTTTCCCTGTAACACACATCGTTGAGATTGCCTGCAATGACAACAAGCTCAGTCCGATGATGCTGTGACACACCGCCCCAGACCATGACGGACCCTCCACATCCAAATCAATCCCGCTCCAGAGTACAGGCCTCGGTGTAACACTCATTCCTTTGACGATAAACGTGAATCTGACCATCACCCCTGGTGAGACAAAACCGCGACTCTTCAGTGAAGAGCACCTTTTGCCGTCCTGTCTCCTTGTAGCGCTGTTTTAGGCGTCTCACAGTATTGATATTGCAATTTATTGCCCTGGCCACATCTGCAGTCCTCATGCCTCCTTGCAGCATGCCTAAAGCACGTTCACCCAATTCAGATGAGCAGAGACCCTGGGCATCTTTCTTTTGGTGTTTTTCGGAGTCAGTACAAAGGCCTCTTTAGTGTCCTAAATTTTCATAACTGTGACCGTAATTGCTTACCGTCTCTAAGCTGTTAGTGTCTTAATGACCGTTCCACAGGTGCAGGTGCATTAATTGTTTATGGTTCATTGAACAAGCATGGGAAACAGTGTTTTAACCCTTTACAATGAAGATCTGTGAAGTTATTTGGATTTTTACTAATTATCTTTGAAAGACAGGGTCCTGAAAAAGGGACTTTTTTTTGTTGTTGCTGAGTTTATGAAATAGGCCCTCGTGAACCATTTTAACTTTGAGCCTGTTTCTTATGCTGAGGTCTTTAAAGCACTAAAGGCAATAGACACTAAAATGTCTGCAGGTCCAGACAACCTGGATCCCTACCTCTTAAAGGTAGCAGCTGCTATTATTACTGAACCTGTGGATCACATTTACAACTTGAGTCTGTTGAACAATTCCATACCCAGCATTTGGAAATCAGCTTATGAACTCCCACTGCTAAAGGGTGGAGATCCCTCAGATGCTAATAACTATCATCCTATCTCCAAACTCCCTGTCCTGGCCAAAGTCTATGAATCCCTAATGAACTCACAGTTAAAAACCTTCTTAATTTAAAAGAACATACTGAGCGGGGTTCAGTCTGGCTTTAGATCGAGGCACAGCACCACAACTGCAGCTATGGCAGTGGTCAATGACATCATAAATGCACTTGATAAAAGCAACATTGTGCTGCTCTGTTTGTTGATTTATCAAAGGCGTTTGATTCAGTTGACCATGAATTGTTGCTAGCTAGACTCAGTAACATTGGTCTCAGTGAAGGGGCAGTAAATTGCTTTTCAGTCACTGCAGGGCTCCCTTTATGGTCTCAAACTAGTCTTGTATGTACAAAAAACTAAATTCATGACCTTTACCTGAGCTTGCACTCAGCCAGAGAAGGTTAGCATTGTCACATCTGGTGGCTAATCCATTGAAAAAGTATAATTCTACAAATACCTAGGTATATGGTTGGATGACAAGTTGTCCTTTAAAGTTCGTATGGAAAATCTTGTGAGGAAGCTTAAATTGAAATTGGGTTTTTATTTTCGTAAAATGATTGCTTCCCGCTTATGGCTAGAAAGAAGCTTGTTCATGTTACTTTTCCCTCTGTAATTGAATATGGTGACTTGTTGTATATGCATGCAGCCTCTTCCGTCTTACAGACTGGACTCTGTTTATCATTCATCCTTGTGCTTTATTACAAATGCCAAGTCACTCACCCACCATTGCACCTTGTACCAAATGGTAGGTTGGACCTCACTTTATATGCGCAGAAAGCTACATTTGTATGTGTTCATCTACAAAGCCTGAGTAGCTGCCTCCTGATGATTACATCATCGCCACACCGGAGAGTAGGATAAAAACCCAGCTGTGTCATGTCAACATGTTGAAACCATACTTCACCCACTACGATCGGGCGGCACTCGAACACACTCCTGTGTTCCAATGGCACGTTGTGTTAGCTAATCCAAGTTTATAATTTTAAAAGGCTAATTGATCATTAGAAAAGCCTTTTGCAATTATGTTAGCACAGCTGAAAACTGTTGTTCTGATTAAAGAAGCAATAAAACTGGCCTTCTTTAGGCTAGTTGAGTATCTGGAGCATCAGAATTTGTGGGTTCGATTACAGGCTCAAAATGGCCAGAAACAAAGGACTTTCCTCTAAAAATTGTCGGTCTATTATTGTTCTTAGAAATAAAGGCTATTCCATGTGAGAAATTGTCAAGAAACTGAAGATCTTGTACACCGCTGTGTACTACTCCCTTCACAGAACAATGCAAACTGGCTCTAACCAGAATAGAAATAGGAGTGGGAGGCCCCGGTGCACAACTGAGCAAGAGGACAAGTACATTAGAGTGTTTTGTTTGAGAAACAGACGCCTCACAAGTCCTCAACTGGCAGTTTCATTAAATAGTACCCGCAAAACATCAGTCTCAACATCAACAGTGAAGAGGCGACTCTGGGATGCTGGCCTTCTAGGCAGAGTTCCTCTGTCCAGTGTCTGTGTTCTTTTGCCCATCTTAATTTTTATTTTTTATTGGTGCAAACCAGATGTGATGGCGAAATCTGGTTTGCGCTTAGTGGGACTATCATTTGTTTTTCAACAGGACAATGACACAACACACCTCCAGGCTGTGGAAGGCCTATTTGACCAAGAAGGAGAGGGATGGAGTGCTGCATCAGATGGCCTGGCCTCCACAATCACCCAACCTCAATCCAATTGAGATGGTTTGGAATGAGTTGGACTGCAGAGTGAAGGAAAAGCAGCCTACAAGTGCTTAGCATTTGTGGGAACTCCTTCAAGACGGTTGGAAAAGCATTCCATGGAAAGCTGGTTGAGAGAATGCCAAGAGTGTGCAAAGCTGTCAAAGGCAAAGGGTGGCTAATTTGAAGAATCTCAAATATAAAATATATTTTGATTTGTTTAACACTTTTTGAATAGTACATGACTCCATATGTGTTATGTCATAGTTTTGATGTCTTCACTATTATTATACAATGTAGAAAACAGTAAAAATAAAGAAAAACCTGTGAATGAGTAGGTGTTTCCACTGGTACTGGTACTGTATGTATGGTACTGGTACTGTATATATATATATATAGGGAATATAAGTATAAATGCAACATGTAAAGTTTGGTTCCATTAGCTGATTTAAAAATCCCATAAATTTACCATTACCTTATTTCTCTCAAATTTTGTGCAGAATTTTGTTTATAACCCTGTTAGTGTGCGTTTCTCATTTGCCAAGATAATCCATCCACCTGACACGTGTGGCATATCAAGAAGCTGATTAAACAACATGATCATTACACTTGTGCACCTTGTGCTGGGGGCAATAAAAGCCCATTTGAACATGTGCAGTTTTGTCACACAACACAATGCCACAGATGTCTCAAGTTTTGAGGGAGAGTGCAATTGGCATGCTGACTGCAGGAATGTCCACCAGAGCTTTTGCCAGAGAATGTTGGAGAAGGCGATGTATTTAAGTAGCGACACATTTAAATCGATAATATTGTGTAATGGAAGTTGTTCTCTGTTGGTGGTGAGCAAACATGTCCAACAAAAATATATACAGAACAAAAATATACAGTTTCAAAGATTTTACTGAGTTACACTTCATAGAAAAAAATCAATCAATTGAAACAAATTCATTAGGCCCTAATCTATGTATTTCACATGACTGGGCAGGGGTGGGCCTGGGATGGCATAGGCCCACCCAGTTGGGAGCCAGGTTCACCCACTGGGAAGCCTGGCCCAGCCAATCAGAATGAGTTTTCCCCCACAAATGTGGAAAAAGACAGAAATACAGACAGAAATAATCCTCAGCACCTCCCTCCCCCTCCTCAGACAATCCTGCAGGTGAAGAAGCCGGATGTGGAGGTCCTGGGCTGGCGTGGTTACATGTAGTCTGCGTTTATGAGGCCGGTTTGATGTATTGCCAAATTCTCAAAAACAATGTTGGAGGTGGCTTATGGTAGAGAAATGAACATTAAATTCTATGGCAACAGCTCTGGTGGACATTCAGTCACCAGAGCTGGACACGCAGTCAGCATTCCAATTACACACTTCCTCAAAACTTGAGACATCTGTGGCAGTGTGTTGTGTGACAAAGCTGCACATTTTAGTGGTATTTTATTGTCCCCAGCAGAAGGTGCACCTGTGTAATAATCATGCTGATTAATCAGCTTCTTTATTAGCCACACCTGTTATGTGGATGGGTTATATTGGGTAAGGATAATTCCTTACTAATAGGGATGTAAACAGGGATGTATTTGATTATATATTCAAAACATTGATTTAAAATATGTTTTTAACCCGGTGAGTGACAGAGGAAGAAGATCATTTCATCAACTGCAAGCAAGAGTTTTCATTGAGATTGCTAATACAGCTAGCTGACCAAGGTAAGATTTGTTTTTGAAAATGAAAGTTAAGTAGAGTTCAGTAGAATTATTTTAATGTAACAAAATACATAATAATTGTTAAATGGTCTTGGTTAGCCAAGCAATGTGTTGCAAGCTAGCTAGCTAGCTAGCTAACTTAGCTAGCTTTAGTAAGGGTCGATTGTCTGTTAGAACTGGCTAGCTAGCTAGCTAGATTATTTTTAGGAAAATATATTCCTATTTTCCCCTCCTGCAGTGGATCCTTCTGGTCTTGAGCCTCAGCTGCCTTGTATAATTTAGCTAGCTGGTTCCCAATTAAGTTAAAATCTATTCATGAACATTAACCCCTTATTTATTTATTCTTCATCTTGTGTGAATAATTTCACTGACTCTCTGTCTCTGCATTATCTACAGGGAGTGTCAACTTGTAAGTCTGAAAATTGACACTGAGTGTGAAGGAATCTGCTTTGTAAGTATCAATTTTAAGTATGTTCATAAACATTAAACTCTAATTCATCTTCTTGCAAGGAATGTTTTCATTGACTCGTTTACATTCAGTCAGAACATGTTATTGTTAGACATCCAGTATCCTATGGAACGGAGAAGGGCAACAGTCTGGTACAAGTCAACAGGACAGCCGTGAGTTGGGAGAAGTGAGGAATTTGGGCAGAGGTCAGGTCAGGTGATGTGAGAAAGAACAGACATCACTAAAGTCCTGTCTAGCAACAGAGATGTATTGGCTGTTCAGATGTGTAAGGAGGAGACTCAGCATAGGAGGAAGGTTTAAATACCAGTGCTTGTGTGAATATGTCTTTGTCTTATGCAGCTGTTTGACCCAGTGGGTGAATAAACTTGGTTTGAGCTTTACTAGTTACCTGTGAGTTTTTACTCCGTTTATTTAGAACCTAACTAAGGTAACTATCAACTTGTGAGTCTTAAAATTGACATCGGAGGTGAAGGATTCTGCATTGTATGTATCAATTTGATTTTCAATTCATTATTTTCACAGAGGTAATTACATTATATTTTGTGTTTCAGATGTGACCATATTTATGAAATACATTTGTAATATTTTTTACTAGCTACCACAGGATTCTGACAAAATGTATTTCCACACCATATATTTAAATATATAAATAACAAAGTTATCCAGGTCACACCCCCACACGTGATATTATTGAAAAGCCCAGAATGGCCTCTTAATGGTACAACATGACTTAACACACTGGCATGTTTGGCCTCTAATTTCCATTAGAGTGGACAAAAATGAATTGCTGGGTCTCAGGAGGAGGAAACTCAAGGTTACTTTCGTAACCCCGGATCTTTGATAATATAAGTGAAATGTATCACATATGGGGATTCGCTAGGGACAGATCACTAATCATGCCTCTATTCCTTGTGCTCTTGTGAGCAGGGGCATGCAATGATACATCTCACTCATATTATCAGAGAACCAGGGTTATGAAAGTAACATTAAGTTCTCTTTCAAATACTTATGGGAATATGGCCAACTCCCGTGTCTCCGACATGCTCTCCGAAGCCATGATAGTACCAACAGCATTACCCCTCAGAGGCTCCGACACTGAGGACAGTATGCGCCAACAGAGGTGCAGTGACTTCCAGTCGGTGAAACCTCATAAATGAATGAGGAGCGGCCCGACATGTCGCATCGCAAATCTCATATAAAGAGATGCCTGTAAACGGTGCCCAAGAGGTAGCCATACCTATGATGGAATGAGCTCTCAGGCTCTCCGGGAGCTGTAAACCTTTGCTATTATAAGTATATATAATAGTTTTCCGCTATCCGTTGACGAGAGAGGGGCCTTCCCTTGCAGGGAGGTACAGTAGGTGCCCAAGAAACGAAGAGTTGGTCGCCCTTGTGTAAAACTCTCATATCCAAGTAAATGCGCAACGCACGTACTGAACATAAACGATGGAGACGCTCTTCTTCCGTAGAGGTAAAGGATGGCGGGTAGAAAGCCACAATCTCTAAGGTGAGACATTAAATATTTATTGACCTTAGGCATGAAGGCAGTGTTGCGTAACAAGGTCACCTTGGATAACCCTGGGGCTGTTGTAGGATTGAATGGTGAACACTACGTGCAGCTCATTCCCTCGGTTTGCAGACGTAAGGGCCATTAGTAAGACAGTAAGAAGGAGAGATTTTTTTTCCAATCCTTTTCTATAACTAGACAAATTACTTAAGAACAAATTCTTATTTACAATGACAGCCTACCCCGGCCAAACCCTCCCCTAACCCAGACTGCACTGGGCCAATTGTGTGCTGCCCGATCACAGCCGGTAGTGATACAGCCCGGGATCAAACCAGGATCTGTAGTGACACATCTAGCACTGAGGTGTAGTGCCTTAGACCGCTGTGCCTCTCAGGAAAGATATTATCTCCATGCTTTTCATATCAAAAAAGGCTGCAGTGAAATATCCTCAAGCACAATTGGCCGGTCCGAAGATGGGGCTAAGGGCTTGGATACTGAGCAGAAACAATATGCTCCCTTCATGAAACAACATAACAGAAGAAGTTCCTGCTGTGTTATTGTCGAAACCTATAGCAGGCCGAGATAGAGGCTAAACAGTGGAGAAAAAAACCTTCCCCCTGTTCAAAAAGGACCTGCAGAAAGCATAAAACCTTTGATAGATAGGTAAGGAATGATCTGTACTTGGTAACACTACTTCTCAAAAACGCACCACCTGTTACTATTCACTAGGTGTGTAGAAGGGACTCTGGGGAACACTATTTTCCCTCGTAGGACTCAGGGTTGTCGAGCAGTTGATGTAGGTGAAAATCCTTCCTCGCAATCATGGAGCCACAAGTGGAAGGCTCTAAATAGGCGTAAGCTAGTTAGGAAAAAAGCCACAAGGCTAATAACTAGCTAGCGTGAGCACAAAGTGAACGCTATAGCCACGAGGCTTGTAAGGCATTAACTAGCTAGCAGCTACCTTGTGGCTAAGGTGTGCTGTAGCTAGCACAGTGCTACCCGAAGGGGACTCGACTTCGGGTTGGTAAAGTACCTCAAAGGAGAAGCCGTGAGGCTAAACCAGTCGATCTAACTAACACAACGAGTGACCGTAGGTTAACTAGACAAGAAAAGAGAGCTAGCAATGCTACGATGTGTGCAGGTAGGGATGCTTGTGTGGGTTGGCTAGCTGGCAGCTACCTTGTGGCTAAGGTGTGCTGTAGCCAGCACAGTGCTTCAGGTAGGTCAAGTTAACACAAACAAATGAACGTAGATTAGACTAGACGAGAAAAGGGAGCTAATACTAACATATGTGCAAGTAGGAATGTGGTTTACTTGCTTTCCAGCAAGCTAGCCAAGTTAGCTTAAGCATTGCAGCGTGTGCTAATCAAATCTCGATAGCTAGCCGTGTAATGCTAGCTAACACTGAAGACTGAGAAGTAGAAAATTAATTCTACTTAAACAAAAACTTTCCTTTCAGTCAGTACTCAACAGTATCGACAGGAGGTAAGGTCCTTTGTTCGGCAGCGTTAACCTCGCGGTTCGCATGAGAACAGTTAAGTAGGAAGACAGGATTCTAGTCATGCTCCGGAGAGCTTCAGGAGCCGTAGCGATTCTTCCACAAAGAAAGGAGAAGAAAGGCGAGAATTACTCACCACATTCGCCACTTGACTTGTCTGTCTCCGACAGACGTTGTGTCATTGGATCTTCATAGTGATCCGCCTCCAGTGAATCCCCATTTTTGATACATTGCAACTAGTATTTGAAAGAGAACCTCCAATGGGAATTCCCAAAGCAAGGCTTTGCAGGTGCTGATTTCTCCTGGTGATAACATGTTATGATCCTTTTCTTGTATGATGAAATACACCAGACAATTTGGCATTCTCTAGACTAGTGACTCTCATAAAGTACACCTTGCAGTCTGATGGGTGGTTCGTTCAAACATTCATGACATTACCCTGAAGAAGGCAAAGTGATGCCGAAGCGCCGGTGGTTTACCCAATAAATTACTGGGAGCTTGTATATAGTGTGCGACTCTATTTATTTATTTTTATAGCCTCTTCTTTGCACATTTTGACATTTTCTGGAGATGAGTGGTGAGGGATAGCTCTCCTGGAATACGTTGTCATACTTATTAGTCTATTTGGAGACTTAAAGTATCTTCACCACATTACTGTAATCAGTATATGGACACATGGTGGTCCATGTCAAACAATGGTCCACCCTAAGATAAAGGTCAGTTAATTACTGCTGTTGATCCTTGAATGAGCTGGCGACTGTACAGTAACCTGGGTTGTGACCCTGGTCTGACCTTACCCGAACCAATGAAGCCACAGTAACGGATGTGACCCTGGTCTGACCTGACCCAACTCAATAAATTCACTCTGATCTGATCTCTTAACATCAATCTCAAAATATCCTATCTTGTGTTCCCGATCACTAAACTCTGTTGGTTCAGTTTCAGGAAAACATGTAATTTCTCCCAGGAACAAATTTGATCTCTTTAACTCTTTTTTTCTTCTCATGCAGTCATTGTGGATTTCTCCATTAGACCAATATGCAGGGCTGGAGGCTCAGCTGTCTCTCACCATTACCTTTGGGACATTACCTCATCTCAAATAAAATCCAATTTTATTTGTCACACGCGCCAAATAGAACAGGTGTTGACCTTACCGTGAAATGCTTACTTATAAGCCCTTAACCAACAATGCAGTTCAAGAAATAGTTAAGAAAAGATTTACTAAATAAACTAAAGAAAATATTTACTAAATAAACTAAAGTAAAAAGTAACATACAAAATTACATAACAATAACGAGGCTATATACAGGGGGTACCGGTAGCGAGTCAATATGTGGGGATACAGGTTAGTCGAGGTCATTTGTACATGTAGGTAGGGGTTAAGTGACTATGCATAGATAATAAACAGCGAGTAGCAGCACTGTAAAAACAAAGTGGGGGTGTCAATGTAAATTCTCCGGATGGCCAATTTATTAGCAGTCTTATGGCTTAGGGGTAGAAGCTTTTAAGGAGCCTTTTGGACCTAGACTTGGTGCTCCGGAACCGCTTGCCGTGCGGTAGCAGAGAGAACAGTCTATGACTTGGGTGACTGGAGTCTTTGACACATTTTTGGGCCTTCCTCTGACACCGCCTAGTACATAGGTCCTGGATGGCATGAACCTTGGCCCCAGTGATGTATTGGGCCGTGCACACTACCCTCTGTAGCACCTTGCTTTCAGATGCCAAGCAGTTGCCATACCAGGCGGTGATGCAACCGGTCAGGATGCTCTTGATGGTGCAGCTGTAGAACGTTTTGAGGAGAGGGACTCATGGGACTCATGCTAAATCTTTTCATTGTCCTGAGGAGTAAAGGGTGTTTTTGTGCCCTCTTTACAACTGTCTTGGTGTGTTTGGACCATGATAGTTTGTTGGTGATGTGGACACCAAGGAACTTGAAACTATTGACCAGCTCCACTACAGCCCCATCAATGTTAATGGGGGCCTGTTCGGCCCTCCTTTTCCTGTAGTCCACGATCATCTCCTTTGTCTTGCTCACATTGAAGGAGAGGTTGTTGTCCTGACCTCCTCCCTATAGGCTGTCTCAACGTTGTCGGTGATCAGGCCACTGTTGTGTCATCAGCAAACCTAATGGGTGAACAGGGAGTACAGGAGGGGACTAAGTACGCACCCCTGAGGGGCCCCGGTATTGAGGATCAGCGTGGCAGATGTGTTGTTGCCTACACAACTGGATCCTGGGAGCGGCCATAATCCAGTTGCATAGGGAGGTGTTTAGTCCCAGGGTCCTTTGCTTAGTAATGAGCTTTGTGGGCACTATGATTTTGAATGGTGAGCTGTAGTCAATGAACAGCATTCTCACATAGGTGTTCCTTTTGTCCAGGTGGGAAAGGGCAGTGTGGAGTGCGATTGAGATTGCGTCATCTGTGGATCTTTTGGAGCAGTATGCAAATTGGAGTGGGTCTAGGGTTTCTGGCATGATGGTGTTGATGTTAGCAATGACCAGCCTTTTCAAAGCACTTTATGGCTACTGATGTGAGTACTACGGGGCGGAAGTAATTTAGGCAGGTTACCTTCGCATTCTTGGGCACAGGGACTATGGTTGTCTGCTTGAAACATGTAGGTATTACAGACTCGGTCAGGGTGACATTGAAAATGTCAGTGAAGACACTTGCCAGTTGGTCCGCGCATGATCTGAGTACACCCCCTGGTATCCGTCTGACCCCGCGGCCTTGTCAATGTTGACCTGTTTAAAGGTCTTGCCCACATCGGCTACTGAGAGCATGATCACAGGGTCGTCCGGAACAGCTGGTTCTCTCATGCATGCTTCAGTGTGGCTTGCGTCGAAGCGAGCATCTGGTATGCTCGTCTGGTATGCTCGCGTCACTGGGCAGCTCGCGGCTGGGTACCCCTTTGTATGCTTTGCCAGCCCTGCCATATCCGACGAGTCAGAGCCGGTGTAGTAGGATTCAATCTTAGTCCTGTATTGACATTTTGCCTGTTTGATGATCATCTTGTACTGTTATTGTGTACACTTCCAGTTATGTCACATATCAGTATGTGTGATTGCAAGTGTCTGCTCTCAAGTTCAGCCCTGAGCAGATTGAATGGAATCTGCTTTATAAACAAGGCAGTTGATTGCCTTCTCTCTTTAGGGTTCACAGGGCACCTAGCTTGAGGTAGTCTGTGAATGTGACTCTTGCTGTGGTTCTCAGTCTTAAACAGTATGTGTGAGTTCGATTTGTCCCTCTGTTAAGGTCACACACACTCACTAGCAGGATGATAAGTGGATGGTATTGCACCTGTAGAGTCGAATCCCTCCCTGTTCGGACTGAGCCTTTACTCTCACTTGAACCCCAGTGGATAGCTGACTGAGAAAAGTGTATCTTTATCATTACAATGTCTTCAAATCTCACATTGATGTAGGTCTCTATCTCCGCTTTCATATGATCTTCTCTTCTTTCTCTCTGACTGTCTTCCACCCTCTTGTTCTCAGTCTCTTTCTCATCCCTCCCTCCCTCCCTCCCTCCCTCCCTCCCTCCCTCCCTCCCTCCCTCCCTCCCCTCCCTCCCTCTCCCGTCTTCTTCCGTCTCTCACTGCCTCTCTCTTTCTATCGCTTTCTCTCACTCAAGATCACTCTCTCGCTCTGTCTTTCAGCGAGCTTTCAGCCTGGAATTGGTGCTCATTTGCTCCCAGCAGTCGATATACATCGAAGGCCTCTATATGAAAGTGATTGTAATAGTCATCAAGTCATTTAGTCAATGTTTCGGCTGGATGCTTTCTCACTTGCTCGCTATCCCTCAAATGCCACAGTAAAAATGTGGACTTATTAAAAAGAGAAAATTAGCATCTGTTGTGTTAATAGGGCCATATTACTTGGGCAAAACAAAAGTCTTTGTCTTTTTAGGCATCAAGCTAAAGTGAATTTTTGCTGTGACAGATTATTTGAAACTTGTTTCCTCAAAACATGTTTTCTAATTAGGCATAAACCATGCAAGGCCCTTGATCTAAAATGAAATATGCTAACTAGCTCTGTTGTTTCAACCACTTATCAAAAATATTGCATGCCATGCCAATTACTGAAAACATGGAGCGATAGTTAAATGCAGAAGGCACTGCAGTATGGTAACAACCTCCCGCTCCCTTTTGTCTTTTATTTATTCCCCATTCTTTCCCAAGCCTTCTAATCAGGCCTGGGGGATTAGTACACACAGGTGAGGCTGATGCAGTACAGTAACACAATCAGGCCATCTGTTCTCATTTTCACCACAATAGGCCTGGATGAAACCAGTCCAACACCGTCACACCTCACCCCCGCTTTTCTTTCCTCCTCTCCTCTCCTCTGCACCTCTCCTCCTCTCCTTGACCATTCCCTTGCTCCTTTTCCTGTTCTTCTCCAGTCCTCACCGCCTTTCCTCTACCATTCCCCTACTTGTATCCTTGCTTTTCTCCTCTGCTTCTCTCTGCCCTCCTCTATCCTGCTCCTTGTCTCCTGCATATCTCCCTCACCCTCTCCTCTGCTTATCTTCCCTGCTCATCTCCCCTGCTTCTCTCATCCACTTTCCTCTTCCATCTCTTTTCTCCATCTCTCTTCAGGAGCCTCCAGTGAGTACAAAGCTGTCAGATCAGCAGATACACAGGGCTCCAGCCAACAAGGGCGCTCCCTTTTGATATTTTAATCTCTTTGTTCAGCCGACACCTTTGTCCATGGCTACTTACCCTCCCTGCTTTAACAAGCAACATGTTTAGGGCCTTACTCTTAGGAGTTTAACCAGTACAGTAATTTCAGCATATCAGAGGTAAACGTAAGGAAAGGATATAAAGCAACGGATGAAGGGGAGGAAAGGATGGAAGGCCTCTAAGAGTTTTGGTCCAGCCTTGCTTCGTCTCCGCTCAGCCTACTCTGGGACGTATGAGACAGGTAACGGGACAGAGTTACGACCATCCCTCCTCTCGCGTTAATTACCGTGGGATACTGCCTTGGTGGAGAGAAAGTCCACTTCTCTGCTCAGCTGTATTTGTCTCAGAGGAACGTGGTGCACGAGAAACAAAGAATGATGTTGAACAGCAGTATGCTTTCTATTATCTCTCTGCCGTCCAAAGCTAGACCAATAAAACCCCAGAGACAAGTGCTGCGAATGTGTCTTTTTCATTTAGCATTAGCACAGCCAGCTGTGTCATGCAAATATGCTCGGCTGCTCCCTGTACTGATGGAGAGAAAGAGATTCAGTAGTCCTACTTCAAAATTGGCAATGAGATACAGTATGTATCTTTTTTTTGTCCATTGGTTACAAGTTTTATGCCTTTCTTAGACATCACGAGTGAGTGATGTATAATAAATGAGAGTTTCTGGAATTTAAATGTCTTAAAATTATGTTTTAAGTGAGAATAGGCATAATCTGAAGCCAAAAAATAAAGGAAATTCACATGAGCATCACAATGCCTATTCTACCCAGGCTCTACCAAGGTTTCCAGCACACAACTTTGACCTACTACAGTAGCTATTTTGGTATTGTACTTCAAAATATGTGTATGCAGGTTGCTTACGATGAAAACCTTCTCAAATAGACTAATTCATGCTCTTAGAGGAGGTGCTTCCACAATAATGTGAGGTGTACTGCATACAAGATAAAGTATTAGATTCTTCACACACCACAGTATTATTCCATTACACTACCTTTTCATGCTTATTTTATTAAATGAAAGCAAGCTTCACTATTATACTTACAAGACCATCAGGCTTGATTGAGTTGTTTTGTCTTGTAGTAATGTGGTGTATGAATGTATTTCTTTATTTTAGCGATATATGTACAATTGTTTTTTTTAGCATTGGTCATTTTTATTTTTTTATCATTGGTCAGTAGGTGCCCAACATAACAACAGGTGGTGGTTTGTTGGACACAGTAGCTCAGATACAGCTAGATAGAGCCTGTCTACATTCCTGATTTCTGTAACTGTTAGCTTACCTATGTAATATTGATATAAGCTCAGAACCACTTGTGTTTCAAACATGGTCCTGTTTTATCAATTGCTTTGCTGATCAATGGACAGTTCAGTCATGCTGACAACATATGTCACTTAAAGTTATGTATGTACTTCAAATTATTTTTGAGGTAAAGGATGGTGACACAACAATGATACAATATGTTTACAGCCCCATTATTTATATATATACACTACATGGACAAAGTATGTGGTCAACTGCTCGTTGAACATCACATTTGTCACGTCTACTCCCGCCCCTCCCCTCCAGTGTTCGACATCGGCAGTATGCTAACCATCGGTCCTGGGATCCATCATTACGCACACCTGGCATCAATCATTACGCGCACCTGCACATCGTCATGAGGCACACCTGAGCTCCATTACCTCACTTATTACCTCCCCTATATCTGGCACTCCCTTAGGTTCTTTCCCCAGTCAGTATTGTTCCTGTGTTTATGCGTAGACTATACTGTTGTCTTGTTCCATGTTTGTTGTTTTATTAAACATTTCACCTACACCTGCTTCTCGACTCTCAGCGTCTCCGTTACATCATTCCAAAATCATGGACATTAACATGGAGTTGGTCTCCCCTTTGCTGCTATAACATCCTCCACTCTTCTGGGATGGCATTCCGCTACATTTAATGTTGGAACATTGCTGCAGGACTTGCTGTAGGACTTGCTTCCAGTCAGCCATGAGCATTAGTGAGGTCGGGCACTGATGTTGGGCGATTGGGTCTAGCTCGCAGTTGCCATTCAAATTCATCTCAAAGATATTCTATGGAGTTGAGTTCAGGGCTCTGTGCAGGCCAGTCAAGTTCTTCCACACCAATCTCGACAACCCATTAATGTATGATCCTCGCGTTGTGCACGGGGACATTGTCATGCTGAAACAGGAAAAAGCCTTCCCCAAACTTTTGCTACAAAGTTGGAAGAACATACTCTTCTAGAATGTCATTGTATGCTTTTTCCGGGGACATTGTCATGCTGAAACAGGAAAAAGCCTTCCCCAAACTTTTGCTACAAAGTTGGAAGAACATACTCTTCTAGAATGTCATTGTATGCATTGTTCCAGTGAAGATTTCCCTTCACTGGAACTAAGGGGCCTAGCCCAAACCATGAAAAACAGCCTCAGACCATTATCCCTCCTCGACCAAACATTACAGGTAGCACTAGGTATTGGGGCAGATAGCGTTCTCCTGGCATCCGCTAAACCCAGATTCGTCTGTTGGACTGCTAGATAGTAAAGGGTGATTCATCACTCCAGAGAACACGTTTCCACTGCTCCAGAGTCCAATGGTTTCGAGCTTGACACCGCCCCAGCCAATGCTTGGCATTGCGCATGGTGATCCTGGGCCATGGAAACCCATTTCATGAAGCTCCCGACGAACAGTTCTTGTGCTGACGTTGCTTCCAGAGGCAGTTTGGAACTCAGTAGTGAGTGTTGCAACCGAGGACAGATGATTTTTACTCGCTACACTACGCTCTTCAACACTTGGCTGTCCTGTTCTGTGACCTTGTGGCTGAGCCGTTGCAGCTGAGCCGTTGTTGCTTCTAGACATAACACTGTAACGAATGAAAAACTGTTGAGAAACACCTGCAAAATACAAAGTCATTAGACAAGTACAAAACTCTTAAGAGAAATGATAGACATAATTACAAATCTGAAATTGGATCGGTGCTCTAAACCCTTGAATACTAAACTTCAGCTACAAATATCTTAAGTACACCACTGTCCAACTCCAGTAAAATAGCACACATGTCCTCATTTATAAATGGTAGTATAAATATTAAAACCGGTGAGAGAACTCACAGATTTGGATCAGAACATACATTTTAAGTATCGATAGTGTGCGAAGTACTGTCACACCCTGACCATAGTTTGCTTTGTATGTTCTATGTTTTGTTTGGTCAGGGTGTGATCTGAGTGGGCATTCTATGTTGGATGTCTTGTTTGTCTGTTTCTGTGTTTGGGCCTGATATGGTTCTCAATCAGAGGCAGGTGGTAGTCATTGTCTCTGATTGGGAGCCATATTTAGGTAGCCTGTTTGGTGTTGGGTTTTGTGGGTGATTGTTCCTGTCTTTGTGATTGTTACACCAGATACGTCTGTTTTCGGTTTTTCACATTTCTTGTTTTGTATATTGTTCATTTATCATCTTCATTAAAGATGTATCACAATAACCACTCTGCGTTTTGGTCCGCCTCTCCTTCAACAGAAGAAAGCCGTGACAAGTACCATGTTTACCGCATGCATTTTAATTGGAATAAGTTGTTTGTCAGTTCCACATGGGCCAGCTTGCATTTCTCTGTGAGAGGTGCATTCCCAGAATCCACCACTCTGCCATAAAGCACTGTTCCCAGGTAGTACCTTAGGGTTGGCGTACATCTCACAGATGAGTGCAACGACCCACGCAGGAGTACACACCACCACACTCACTGCCACTTGCCTGCCACTTCATGAACCCAAAGGCTCTTAAGAGCCACCTAATACATTAAAATAAGTGTGTGTGTGCATGTGTGTGTGTGTGTCGGTAGGGGTCTGTCAAAACTATAAACTAAATAATCATCTGGGAGGTGAACCCACCTCCAGCCATTACACTACAAACCCTGTTCTCAAAACACTGATTTATTGAAGCCTTTGTTAAAAAACAATTTTGTTTGTTTATTTCTCTTTCTTGGTTAAAATACAATAGTCTAAAACAGTTGATTTGTTGAAAACAGACTAATTTAATCGTGTACATTGTCTTCAGAAAGTATTCCTACCCCTTGACTTTTCCACATTTTGTTGGTTTACAGCCTGAATTCTGAATGGATTAAATATATGTATTTTTTCACCCATCTGCACACAATACCCAATAATGACAAAGTGAAAACATGGTTTTAAAAATGTTTGCAAATTTATTGAAAATGCAATACAGAAATATTTTTTACATAGGTATTCACACCACTGAGTCAATACTTTGTCGAAGCACCTTTGTCTAAGATTTTTCCACAATTGGATTGTGCAACATTTGCCCATTATTATTTTCAAAAATCTTCAAGCTCTGTCAAATTGGTTGTTAAATGTTACTGGAAAAGCATTTTCAGTTCTTGCCATAGATTTTCAAGCAGATTTAAGTCAACATTCTTTCGGCCACTGTCTTCTTGGTAAACAACTTGTAACGGTAGATCTCCTAAGGATCGGACCAAGATGCAGCGTGTTAAGTGTCCATAACTTTAATCAAAGAAAGCATTGAACACTGAATACAAAAATAACAAAAGAAACGTGAAGAAACGAAACTGAAACAGTACCGTGTGGTGACAAACACTGACACGGAAACAAACACCCACAAACCAACAGTGAAACCCAGGCTACCTAAGTATGATTCTCAAACAGAGACAACTAACGACACCTGCCTCTGATTGAGAACAATACTAGGCCGAAACAGAAACCAAACATAGAAAAACAAACATAGACTGCCCACCCCAACTCACGCCCTGACCATACTAAATAAAGACAAAACAAAGGAAATAAAGGTCAGAACGTGACACAACTATAGTGTAGATTTAGCCTGGGAATCACTTTTTTTTATGCGCGATGCGTTTAACAATGCAACAACCAATAATGGAACAGAAAACTTTGTAAATTATGTATGTTTAGTGAGTAAACACACAGTTTACTATTTGTTTGTGAATAGAGCGATTGTGTGATATGGAAATCCAGCGTAAGGTTTTGTGTGTGATGGTAGTGTCAGCTTGCTCATGCTCTCCTTGCTTAAAGTTTTTGTTGTGAAACTGGTCAATAGTTCCCTATTCATGAGAACAAGGTGTATGCAAGGTGTATGTACCTAATGTTGCCATGTCAAGTTTTCTGCTGTGCAGCCAGTCCGTGAGTATTGTATCCTCGCCAGGGTCTGTACACACACTCACACTTAACGCATGGACACACACACACACACACACAAACACACACACACACACACACACACACACACACACACACACACACACACACACACACACACACACACACACACACACACACACACACAGGAACACAACACACATGTGCAGTACACCCACACATACTACACATGCTCACACAGCCTGTCTCTGACACATACAGTATTTTTTACATTGTAGATTATAAGTGAAGACATCAAAACTATGAAATAACACATATGGAATCATGTAGTAACCCAAAAAGTTTTCAACAAATCAAAATATATTTTATGTTTGAGATTCTTCAAGGTAGCCACCCTTTGCCTTGATGACAGCTTTGCACACTTTTGACATTCTCTCAACCAGCTTCACGAGGTAGTCACCTGGAGGTTTATCCAAACTTTTGACTGGTACTGTACACAAACATATATTAATAAGACGAATCAGTGCATTGAGTCACTGTGAACACAACCACAAAGCCTGATCAATTACAGCTGTAATGGTGTGCTGCCTGAGACACCCACAGAATGAGCATGTCAATTAGTACAAAGACTAAATGAACATGCTATCATCCTAACCCCCCGCCACAAGCTCAGCGGTACCAGACATCAAGCTGTGTTTTAGTATTCTTAAACAGTATTGAACTACTATTAATGTATGTGCCATACTATTCCATTCTCTATGTTGTTGGTATTCTTGAATACCATTTTAAAAGGGTATGTTTTCTGTAGGTGGTGCTTAATCTATCTGTGAAGGAGTTTCTTATGTTTCCACACTTCAATGTCTCGCTTTATAAGTGGATTACAATTGTGGAAGTGGCCAGAGCTGTTTTATGTGGGCAATCTCATTTTTGGGACATTATCCACATTTTAGCTGAGAGGTAAAAGCCTCCATTCACAGAACCTGTCGATAGTAGTTACACATGGCAAAGGTAGAGCTGGGTTGGACCTGGGAGTGAGCCAGTGGCACACTGGTAATGAACCATAGATGGATTCCTGTGATGAGAGTGCCGCTGTGGGTGCTGGAGCACCGTTCCAATACTACTTTCATGATTTATCCTTCCTGCCTCCCAGTCTCTACCTCAAAGTAATCATTAATCAGACTGGATTGGCTAAAACTAAGATGTGGAATCCTTGATTTTCTTATCTCATTAGATCAGTGATCACTTCAAGAAAGGGAAGAGCATCCTCCTGAGTGGTGCAGGGGTCTAAGACACTGCATCGCAGTGCTAGCCGTGCCACTAGAGATTCTGGATTCGAGTCCAGGCTCTGTCGCAGCCGGCTATGACCGGGAGACCCATGGGGCGGCGCACAATTGGCCCAGCGTCGTCCGAGTTAGGGGAGGGTTTGACCTGCAGGGATGTCCTTGTCCCATCGCACACTACTCCTGTGACTGGCCGGGTGCAGTGCACTCTGACACGGTTGCCAGGTGCACGGTGTTTCCTCCGACACATTGGTGCGGCTGGCTTCCTGGTTAAGTGGGCATTGTGTCAAGAAGCAGTGCTGCTTGTTTGGGATGTGTTTCGAGGGACGCATGGCTCTCGACCCTTGCCTCTCCTGAGTCCGTACTGGAGTTGCAGTGATGAGACAAGACTTTAACTAACAATTGGATACCACGAAAAAGGGGCAAAAAATAGATTTAAAAAAAAAGGGAAGAACAATAATGTTTTTTACATGTGCCCCCTCTAGAGGGCTAAGCTACAATAAACCAATCTAATGTTTCTCGCCGCTGTAACGGCTTTCTTCCTGGGAAGGAGAGGCGGACCAAAACGCAGCGTGGTTAGGGTTAAACATCTTTAATAAAGACGAATACCGAGAAAACACTACAAATATACAAAACAATAAATGTGAAAACCGAAAACAGTCCTGTGTGGTGAAACAAACACAGACACGGAAATAATCACCCACAAAATCCCAACACAAAAACAGGCTACCTAAATATGGTTCCCAATCAGAGACAATGACTAACACCTGCCTCTGATTGAGAACCATATCAGGCCCAAACACAGAAACAGACAAACTAGACACACAACATAGAATGCCCACCCAGCTCACGTCCTGACCAACACTAAAACAAGGAAAACACACAAGAACTATGGTCAGAATGTGACAGCCGCAACCAAGTCTGCTCTGATTTTTTTTTGGGGGTGGAACCATCCGACTGGGCACGAACTGGTTGAATCACCATTGTTTCAATGTAATTTCAACGTTGTTTCAATGTAATCAACTTATTGTGACATGGAATCTATGTGGAAAATACATAGGATTTGAAAAAAGTCAACAATGTAAACTTTGTCAGGTGGGTTAAATTTCAACCATAGCACCATGTCACCATGTTGACCAAATTTCAACATAGACAAACATTGTATAAAATATGTCTAATTTGTATCTTTAAAACAACGTCAGACCTTCAACATTATCTCCACTATCAGAAAAAAAACTATAGGCTGGGCAGCACCTCTTACTGGAGAGTTTATCTATCTACATCTTCCCTTTCGTCTCCCATCCAGGGTTTTAACCAAGCTCTACTTAGCCACAGTATGATATTTGTCGGTGACTATTACCAATGTGCTATCGTGGGAATGATTGTTGAGAGATCTCCACTTAAAAACTAAATAGATTCACTGATTCACAGTTCAATAGGTCTAGGGTTTCAAGCTCTGGATAATTTCAAATTGAATGGTATTTAATGATGT
This sequence comes from Oncorhynchus mykiss, assembly GCF_057628025.1. NCBI lineage: Eukaryota > Metazoa > Chordata > Actinopteri > Salmoniformes > Salmonidae > Oncorhynchus > Oncorhynchus mykiss. Next base: position 45,668,791 of record NC_143028.1, read on the forward strand.
TGAATTGTGTTTGGTTGATCAACACAACCCAATATCAACATTTGAAGGAGATGTATCCTATGCTTGGATAGTTGTGCCACTTAGTCTGGCTTAGTCTGACTTAGTCTGGCTTTAAATCCAGTTTGACTACAAATGCATTATTTATATGTTGGATTCACATCTCCATCTCAACCAAAAATCTTGGTTGTTTAAAGTGTTATTTTTTTGTTTAAAGTATTGTTATTTAAAGTGTATTTAAAGTGTAAATTGATTTAGTCCTATTCTTTAACTTTGGTTGAGATAAAATGTTGGTTTAGATGGAGATGTGGATCCACTATAAGTCTGATCAATGTATGATCCAATAGACTGGAATCGCCTGAGTCCTAAAGAATGCAGAAGACGTCGTGCAAAGAGAACATAATCAAATAAAAATAGTTTTCCTACAAATTCTGGAAGTTTGTCTACTCTTAGCGACTGTAGTTAGTGCTGGCTGTTGCTGTCCTGTACAGTAGTAGACAGAGATAAATAATGAATTTGTCATCAAACTTTAACAAAAGCCAGACGAAGTAAATGGCACAGATGGAACTGTTAAGACAGAAGATAAATCTCCTTCAAATGTTTTTTTTTATTTTTTTTTATGTATTCTTTATTTAACTAGGCAAGAACAAATTCTTATTTGCAATGACGGCCTTTACAATTTTGATATTTGGTTGAGTTGACAACCAAACACAATTCAACATCACTTTTGAAATACAATAAATAGCCTATTAACTTGTTGACAGGTTTACAAATGAAACAGTATGTTGGATTGACGTCTCCAACGTAAACAAAAATAAAAGTAGAGAATGGGATTAATGCCAGTGGCTCAGATGGAACTATCCAAGCTGAAGATGCATCTCCTTTAAACGTTGATATTTGGTTGCGTTGTCAACTTTTGCAATATAGTAAATTACCTAAAGTTAAGGCTATCTTACAAGCTATTGTAACATTCAACCTTAAAATGAGTAACACATCCATGGCCATATTTTGAGGTTACTGTAACTAGGCCTGTACATTCCTTTTTATTTAATCATATAAAGCATGTTCAAGATAGCATGCATAGGTTGTTGCAGGTCTGTGGAGATCTTCACTATTGCTGTAATAATATGCACGGCATCTCAAACAGCATTGATCACTTGCACCATGTACTTTAAATATTATCTCAACTGCAATCCAGGTCATTTGCTTCCGCTATTAGATGAAGCACAGTGATAACACATGAAACGGTTGTATGAATAAAATATATCTGACATTGTATTCCCATTTGAACTTTGCTGTGGTTTTAAATGGTTGAAAGCATAGTGATAGCACATTGGAAACTCAACTAACTTTTGGCGGTATTTAGGAGTTGGTGATCGTTGATCAACGTCTCAACCAAATATTACCCAATTATCCAGGTTGATATTATGCGGTGTATCCAGTGGGATTACTCTAGAGGAGCGGCACTGCCACATGACTGAAAGCTCCGAACTTATAACCTCTACAATAGAAAACTATTTTTATGAATTATTTATTTTATTTGGGTCAAATATTCATTTTAAAATGGCAGCTTCCTTTCAAAAAGGCAAGAGTAAGAGAAAATAGGAGAGAGAATAGGGGATTAGACATGTCTGTGTTTGTTTCTTCCCTTCTTTTGTGCTTGTGTTAGTGCATGTCCCTTAATAAAGCCACATGATGTTGCTGCTGAGCATTCACGTACCTCCGCTTTTATGTGCAGGCCTGTGTGTGTGTGGGTGGGTGTGCACGTGCACAGATGAGCACTTGCGCTCCTTTGATGGCTGTCAGTAATCTGGGATTACACATCCATTTGATGTTTTACGGACATTATGCAACTGCCTGGGAGAGCCTGTCTTTTTGCCCTGCCCTCTATGTAAGAGGAGAGGAGATGCCCTCTCTCTTCTCTGAGACTGTTTTCCTGACCAATATGCTCAGTAGTCACACATTAAATACACTCCATTGGAAGCTGGAATGGTGATGGCTTTTTCCCTGATGGTGATTAGGGAGATATGTTCCTTGATTTGCAATGGCCGACCCCCTTTGAATGATTCAGAGCTATTTCAGACCTCACCAACTGCCGAAAAACACTAATTAACGTTGCCCAGAGAGAGAGAGAGAGAGAGAGAGAGAGAGAGAGAGAGAGAGAGAGAGAGAGAGAGAGAGAGAGAGAGAGAGAGAGAGAGAGAGAGAGAGAGAGAGAGAGAGAGAGAGAGAGAGAGAGAGAGAGAGAGAGAGAGAGAGAGAGAGAGAGAGAGAGAGAGAGAGAGAGAGAGAGAGAGAGAGAGAGAGAGAGAGAGAGAGAGAGAGAGAGAGAGAGAGAGAGAGAGAGAGAGAGAGAGAGAGAGAGAGAGAGAGAGAGAGAGAGAGAGAGAGAGAGAGAGAGAGAGAGAGAGAGAGAGAGAGAGAGAGAGAGAGAGAGAGAGAGAGAGAGAGAGAGAGAGAGAGAGAGAGAGAGAGAGAGAGAGAGAGAGAGAGAGATCAACAGGCTTGGTATCTGCTGTATGACGGAAGAGCGGAACATGTGTTGTTGTCTGTGTCACACTGCTTTGCTTTATCTGGCCAGGTCGCAGTTGCAAATTAGAACTTGTTCTCAACTAGCCTACCTGGTTAAATAAAGGTGAAATAAAATAAATAAATAAAAACATAGAGGCTACATCAGGGCTGCCCAACCCTCTTCTTGGAGATCTACCGTCCTGTGGGTTTTCAGTCCAACCCTAATTTAACACACCTGATTCTACTAATTAGCTGCTCAACAAGACCTTAACTAGCTGAATCAGATACTCTAAATTAGGGTTGGACCGAAAACCCACAGGACGAGGGTTGGGCAGCCCTGGGCTACATCATCCATCATCCATCATCTCCCTCCTTTCCATGTCCCAGTTTTCCCAGTGGGTAGCCATAGTGGCTGCAAAAACAGCGTCATATATGATAGGTGAAGTATGTTGCAGCGTGAACACTCATGACTGAGTAATGTTTTTGTAGCTCACAGATGGCAGGCATAGAGATGGCCTCCACTAACACCAGACCCTAAGTTGACATGTCCACTGCTTTCTCCTCTCTCCAGTAGTGGTGTGTGGGTAAAATCACATGTTACAACCAAAGTTTTGTGATAATTGCTTTGTTTGCTCTATAATCTGTTAGTTCATATGCCTTGACACAGTGATATATAGGCCTAAGGCAGAGACAATAAGATATCACAGAGGCAGAATATATTCAACCACACCTTTGTTTCATCACAAAACCGTAGAGCAACCTCTGTCTGGTGAAGACCACAAAGCATATTGCATGTAATGTAATATTGCATGTACTGTCATACAGTACACACTTTTATTTTTTGTTGTCCTAGGCTACCTGGATTAAGTGCTTGCTCACTAGCCTAACTTCCGTTCATGGGCAATGTTAGCTAGTTAACATTAGCCTTCCACATTTTCTAATTTTAGCTAGCTAGTTAGCCAGCCACTGGAGGACAACAACACATCGAGATGCAGCAATTCAAGTTGTTTTTGTCAATGACGTATGCTCTCAATGTGATGTGATTGGAGTGAAGCCAAATCCAAACTTGCTTCCCTAGGCACTTTTTTTTTGGTGCACCAGGACCATTCACAGTTAAGCTCACTCAGTTAAGCTCAACACTGATTGGCTATTATTTTTTTTATTTTTTTATCAAGGGAGGCCAAATGCTCGCTGGCTTCCCTTGCCTTCAAGGCTGCAACAATGTCATACTCTTTATGATCAGACAGCATCAGATAGAAGGCCTACACATACAGAGACAGAGGGATGCTGTTTTATTCGCAGAGATGCTTTCTCCGATGAGATACATTCAACCTCTTACGAATTGAAGGAAAATTATGAAACACAGAGACGAAAGACAAATAATTTGATAGAATTTATGTATTTTTTGGTTTCTGGTTTCCCTTGGCGTCCATGAATACATGCCACTGGCTCTCTTCCTCTTTCACAATCTTCCTATGTTCTATAGGATTGAGGTCAGGGCTTTGTGATGGCCACTCCAATACATTGACGTTGTTGTCCTTAAGCCATTTTTCCACAACTTTGGAAGTATGCTTGGGGTCATTGCCCATTTGGAAGACCCATTTGCAACCAAGCTTTAACTTCCCGACTGATGTCTTGAGATGTGGCTTCAATACAGCCACATTTATTTATTTATTTTACCTTTATTTAACTAGGCAAGTCAGTTAAGAACAAATTCTTATTTCCTCATGAAGCCATCTATTGTGTGATGTGCTACAGTCCCTCCTGCAGCAACGAACCCCCACAACCAGATGCTGCCACCCCCGTGCTTCACGGTAGTAATGGTGTTCTTCGGCTTGCAGCCCTCCCCCTTTTTCCTCCAAAACATAACGATGGTCATTATGGCCAAATAGTTATATTTTTGTTTCATCAGACCAGAGGACATTTCTCCAACAAGTACGATCTTTGTCCCCATGTGCAGTTGCAAACTGTAGTCTGGCTTTTTAATGGCGGTTTTGGAACAGTTTCTTCTTCCCTACTGAGGGGCCTTTCAGATTATGTTGATATAGGACTATTTTTACTGTGGATATAGATACTTTTGTTTTCTCCAGCATCTTCACAAGGTCCTTTGCTGTTGTTCTGGGATTGATTTCCACTTTTACGTCCATCTCTAGGAGACAGAACGCGTCTCCTTCCTGAGCGGTATGACGGCTGCTTGGTCCCATGGTGTTTATACTTGCGTACTATTGTTTGTACAGATGAACGTGGTACCTTCAGGCGTTGGAAATTGCTCCCAAGGATGAACCAGATTTTTTTTCTAAGGTCTTGGCTGATTTCTTTTGATTTTCCCATAATGTCAAGCAAAGAGGCACTGAGTTTGAAGGTAGGCCTTGAAATACATCCACAGGTACACCTCCAATTGACTCAAATTATGTCAATTAGCCTACCAGAAGCTTCTAAAGCCATGACCTCATTTTCTGGAATTTTCCAAGCTGTTTAAAGGCACAGTCAACTTAGTGTATGTAAACTTCTGACCCACCGGATTTGTGATACCGTGAATTATAAGTGAAATAATCTGTCTGTTAACAATTGTTGGACAAATTACTTGTGTCATGAACAAAGTAGATGTTCTAACCGACTTGCCAAAACTATAGTTTGTTTACAATCAATTTGTGGAGTGGTTGAAAAACGAGTTTTAATGACTCCAACCTAAGCTTATGTAAACTTCCGACTTCAGCTGTATTATAAGGAATTGCACCCTGTAGTGTATATTCTTGTTTGTGAGGTAATGTGAAAATGCATGCATTTAAAATATTGTAAGCTGGAGCCTGTTTGGGAACCAAATGTAGTTCTGAAGGCAACAGAGACATTAAGTTGTGGCAATGATCATCAGAGAGACCAGGGCCCTGTTTCCCAAAAGGCATCTTAAGGCTAAATTAATCTTAGAACCATAGAATCTTATTCTAACGATTTACTTAACCTTAAGAGACTTTTGGGAAACCGGGCCCAGGGTAAAATAACTCTGAAAAGCTGTGATAGGGAGAGAAATAGAGACTAACTTCTTAAATGACAGCCTAGGGAATTATCAGCATTGGTCCAGTTTCCTAGAGGACCAGGACTCTTTGTCATGTGTCCACCCCCATACAGAGCCCTCTGTGTGGGAGTAAACACAGCCCGGCTCCCGGAGACATGAAAAGAGGATTGTACCTCAGACACACACACACACACACACATATATACACACACACACACACAATATGCTCGTATGCATGCGCACACACACACATACGCACACACAACTAATGGGGACTCTGTTTCAGTGGGGGTCCGTCAGTCACAACCCACGCACATGCAGGCCCAGTGGGCTTCTGGGTCTGTGAGCATTGTCTTCTGGCCACGCTCGGGGTGCTAATGATGGGAGGAAATGTACTGTAACGTTAGATGAACAATAATACATACACAGGACATGCTCACTTAAGCGATACAAGGCACGTGCCAGGCACAGACATACAGACCATGCTTAAACTCTTATGAACACAAACAAACACACACACACACACTGAAAAAACATGACTTAATCCGCATTTAAGTATGTACAATATACAGTTAATGTCTGTACAAAACATCCATAATACATCCTACATTACATTGATGAGAGTACTATACACACACATAATGTCATATTTGCACTGTGAACCTGTAAAGAGCCTTTTCAGGAGTCAGTGCTGGTTGTGACCAGCTGGCTCAGTAAAACAATCATTCAAGGGAATATTCCATCCTGTGCCAGAGATGATTAGATTCATGCCATTAAAGTGGTGCATTACATAAACCCTCAGCCTGATGTTAGCTGGCTTGGGGGCTTAGGGCCAATGGTGCTGCTTCATGAATGGATTGTAGTGGACAGTAAAACATGGGAGAGGACTTTAGTTAATGAGAAGAGACTATGTTACCTTGTTGAACCACTGGTGTTTATTTGTAAGTGGAACACAGTCTAAACTCTCTGAGTTGCTTATACACTTTGGGAAGGGAGATGACTACATTTCTTTATTGTATTATATAAAATATTTGGGGAATTATGACTTTGCTATTACAGTTTTTTCCAACTGCTTATACACAAAATCTTTTCATGTCACACGATTTTTGAAACCTCTCACACAAAGTGCAAAACTACACACCAAATGTGAAAAACCATAAGCTATTTCTCAGCCTTTGACTCAGTTGTCAATTGCATAAAACACTTTTTTCAAAATACTACACACAATTCTCAACTTAAAATACAAAAATCTAACAGGAAGTGACTTGCTTTCCTTTTCCAAACACAACCAATCAAAATGCTACACTTATTCACCAGGTCACACACACACTCCACACATGTGCAAACACTAATAGCTTAACTGATCACTAACCAATCACTGCTTTACTGTAGTATAGGCCTATAAATAGGTCAAAGGTCAGATTACCTGTTTTGAACAATGGATGCCAACAATGGACAGAGAGCAAGAGGAGTAGGAGGGAGAGGAAGAGGACGAGGGCAAAGAAGAGAAGGAAGGAGAGGCATCTCTAATGAGATTAGGGCAAAATTTGTTGATCATGTGATCAACCACGGTTTGACCATGAGAGAAGCTGGACTGAGAGTCCAGCCCAATTTGAGTCGATTTACAGTGGCGTCCATAATTCAAACCTTCAGAAATGAGAACAGGTATGCAACTATCTAATGACTATTTTAGCATTACAGTAATGTACTGTAAAATACGTATGACGTCATAGTATTGCATAAACATTTGTATCTCTAAGCCATCCATTTACTGCACTGCATTGAATGAATAAGGTTGGTTATCATGCTGCTCTACATTTTTTTGTACATTGTTTACAGTTCCTATGCTGAACACATACTGTGTTTGAATTCTGTACAGAGTGGAAAGGCAAAGACATCATGGAGGATGAGGACGCTTGTTTACAGATGTACAAGAGACTGCAATTATAAATATGGTCTATGTGGGGACATAGAGGTTGCCTCTGTCCAAGGTTGGATACGCCATGCTAGGAGATTCTTCCCTTGATGTTTGGCAAGAGAAAACCTATCTTGTGATGTGGACGAAGTATCGTGGCCAGACTCAGGCCGGAGAAGAGATGAAGCGTAGCTTAGCACTGGTGACTGCCCCACTGGTGACTGTTTCTACATTGCATTGGTGTTTACAGTGTACTTGTTACCCCTCTCAGCCGATTACTTTCACTGTAGAACATTGTATTGAAATGTAGATATAAGCCTATGAAAGACCAAAGAGCTTTAGATTTAGAACAACAGTGTTTACATGGTATATCCAAAAATGTACTATTATGAAAGCAGTGTTTGCCATTTGATGCAAATGCTTCATTCTGACATGTGTTTATGGCATTTTGAATGCAGTGTTACATTTTGAAGGAGATGTGAGGCATTTTGCATTTTGTGTGTGCAGTTTTGTGAATTGTGTGTAGAGTTTTGAAAAAAAGGAGACAGTTTTGAAAAACGTATGTAAGCAGTTGGAAAAAACTGTCATCTAAAGGTGAGAACACAGCGTCAAATGTCAAATAGCAACATGATCTCATGCACATATATACTGTACCCAAGGGTTTGGAATATGGAGTGTTCTCTTCCTGGTCATCTAATGTTTGGAGTGTGCCTGTTTGCTCTGTGTCTGTTCATGAATAAAAGGCTGGCAGAAGAGGCATGTGTATAAACTGACGCAGTGTGCCAAACTCCAGTCAGAACACTGACCTTTTCCTTAGTAATTCCCTGGTATTAGTGTGTTGGTGTGTGTAGTTTCTGGACTGCTGCCATGGCTGGCCGGCCTCTCAGTCTGATAGGCATCTATAGTGAACCCCAAGGGTTTTCCCTCACTGTCTTAGGAGGAAGTGCATATTACACAGACACACCCATCTATTTTTGTACAAAGTGCCAATCTTAAAAATATTACAAATATTTACACAAAGGCATGTGCCTGATTTCTTGTACTGACCTCGCAGTTAATTTAATTAGAGGTCACTGACTTAAAAAAAAAACATGTAGGCCCAAGGTTGATGGATTCCAATGTCAACCAATACAATTTAATGCTTCATTAAGCACATGCGATTCCTGCGGGAATTCACTCTTTAGACGGACCGTGCAGTATGGAAACTGTAGACAGACAGACCATTATAGCGCCTATTCTCACCCACTCTTGTTGTGAGTGAATGAGATTTCTCTTAAGAGAAAACAATGACATGTTATCTTTGTAGTGTACACTTGAACCAGGAGGGTCACAATTACCTATGTTCCAAATACACCCACAATTACCATAGTAAACCTGGATCTGAAAGCACTACATAGGGGAAGGTGATATGGAGAAAAATACTTGCCCTCAGATTCTGCCAAATTCAGTCCTCTGATATCTGTGGGGTTTGGAGTCAGGAGTCAAGGATCTGAATTGATTAAAGTGTGTTTGGACAACTATTTCACATCAACTCCAAAACCCGAATGCACATCTGCCCCTCCTACCCCAACCCCAAGCCCTGGCAGGACATATTTCCCCTGATTCCTCTTAATGGAGTGGATGATTCCTAGAATTTAGCAGCTGGACTATAGATTATTTGCGTAGCAGCAGTCCTGTTACATTTGTATGTGTGTCTGCCTTTTTCTTAAACCAGTGTAATATGGAAGTAATAATACGGTGGACATATTGTTTACTGCCTCTCACCATGTTTCACACATCGGCATGGGGGGCTGTGTTTTATCAGGGTATAGATGTAGAATGTGCTTATTTTATTGTCAGTGTGTAAGTGTTGCTATTTTCTGGTATACAGCTTAGCCTCCAGCTCTCCTTTGTGTGTTGAGAGCAGAGCTAGAGTGGATTAAGCATTTTTTAGGGATTACTGGTGCTACAGATAATTTAACCCACAGTCAGGTGCATATAGGTAGAGAGAATGAAGCGAAAGGACAGTATACAGCTGCCTACAGGATCAACTGAGGCCGTACTACCAATATCTGGTCTTTACTGTGGCCTCACCGTGGGTCTATAAAACAAATGGCTACTGATCATCCTCCGTTCACTCACACCAGAGTGTAAGTGGAGGAGAGAGTAGAGGGATGAGGACAGGTTAGAGGTGTGAGAGGAAGCGAGAGTGTTCCAGGATGGATGGATGGGTTGATGAGTTATTGTGAAGTTCTCTGTTGTGCTGCTCAGGTCACACCTTCTGTGACTGTATATTGTGCCAGGAGAGTATGTGATACTGTAGTTCACCCCAGACATGCTGTCTACTCCGTGTCTGCTCCACTGTCTGATGAACTATATGGGTCTGATTGCGACAGGCATCTGGAGGTGAGAGGTTGGCTGGCGTTCAGTCTTCATTAAACCCTGTGGCCCAGCTGGTCTGCTGAGACATCTTTCTCATCCAAATATGGGCTATTTATCAGTACTTGGCAGAGAGGTGAATGGGGTTGGGAAGGGTGAGGATCCACAGCTGATGATGGGTGTTTCGTTTAGTTTATTAGGATCCCCATTAGCTACTGCACATGCAGCAGCTACTCTTCCTGGGGTCCACATAAATGTACAAATACATGACATGTACAACTCCAGTTGAGGCTTAGGCCTAAGATAATGCTCTGAACCAATTACAATACTTTTGTTTTTAGATGTATTTAAGACCAGTTTATTGTTAATTAACCCTTCTGACACTGACTGTAACTCCTTGCTAAGAGTTTCAGTGAGCTCACTGGTTGTAGGTGCTGATGTGTAGAGTGTGAAATCATCAGCATACATATTCATATTATCTTATTTTAAGACAAGTGACAAATAATTTGTAGATATAGAGAAGAGTAACAGTCCAAGGCAACTACCCTGAGGGATACCACACTGTACATATCTGATGTTAGAGAAGCTTCCATTGAAGAACACTCTCTGGGTTCTATTGGATAAGTAACTCTCCAACCATGTGATGGTAGGTGATATAAAGCCATACAAATTATGATCAGTATCATCAAATGCTACACTGAAATCGAACAATACAGCTCCAACTATCATCTTGTTATCCATTTATTAATCATCAGACATCTGAGTCAGTGCAGTACAAATGTAGTGGCCTTTCTTATATGCATGCTGAAAGTCCGTAGTTAACTTGTTCTTTGAAAAATAGCATTGTATTCGGCGCAGGTGTCAAAGTTTGATTTGATTTGTATTGGTTCAAACACAATTTGCTCCATCAGTTTACTAAGAACAGGCAGCAGCTGTTAGAGCCAACAAAGGGTGCTTTACTAATTTTAGGTAGTGGAATTACTTTAGCTTCCTTCCACGCCTGTGGACACACAGACTCCTTTAGGCTTTGGTTAAATACAATGCAAATAGGGGTGGCAATATAGTCTGCTGCCATTCACAATAGTTTCCCATCAAGGTTGTCTTTACCTGGTGGCTTATCTTTATTGATGGATAACCATTTTTTCCACCTCTTCCACACAAACTTGACCAAATTTAAAACAGCAATCCTTCTCTTTCATGATTAGAGCTTTAGATCTTCAATACACAAAGATGATTGTTCACTGTTCAATGTTGTAATTTCATTGAACTTATTGGCTATATCAAAAGATTTTGTTATAAATGACCCATCAACTTCAATGAATGATGGAGATTCATTGTTTTTTTTTGCCCATAATATATTTTAAGGTGTTCAAGTATTTTTCCATAGTTTTTATGTAAATTATCTTGTTTTGATAATATCATTTGTTTTTTAAAATTAAGTTTAGTCACAAAATGTCTCAATTGACAGTAAGTCAACCAATCAGCTGAGCAGCCTGACTTGTTTGACACTTTTTTTGCATAATTTCTTTGAACCATAAAATGTCTATTAGTGAAGATATGATCAATACAAGTGGATGTCACAGATCCAACACTATTGTTATACACTGTAGCTAGTTGAGTTATAACCTGGGTCATGCTACAGGCATTAATCACAGTAAGAAGCTTTCTATTGAGAGGAGAACTAGATGATAACCAGTCAATGTTCAGGTCACCAAGAAAATGTTTCTCTATTAGTATCTAACATCAGACACATATACTCCAGATACTGACAGTTTGCACTTGGTGGTCTATAGCATTACCCTAAAAGAAGAGGCTTCCGATGAGGCAGGTGAACCTGCAACCACAGCACTTATTTTTAAAACTTTTATTCAGGGAAGCCCAATTGAGACCCAGGGTCTCATTCGCAATGGTGCCCTGAGTGCCCACATTATCACAGTCAAAGAAAATTAACATTCCAAATAAAATAAGAAGAATAAAGACACAAATAAACTACTAGGTTTACAATATTACAATTTCAACAATTAAACCATTTACAATTAATCAAAATAACTACAATCCTCAATTAATGAATTTAACACCAGAGTCCTGAATGGCCCTAGTGGCACCAGAGAATCAAGACGCAAGGAATTCTGCAGGTTAATCCAGCAATGGGGGGCAATACAACTAAAGGTGTCAAGGCTCAGGAGAAGACCCAGACAGTTTCGAAGTAACACAAGTGTATTACAAAAACGGGGGCAGGCAAGCAACATGTCAAGGTCATGCAGAGGTCAGTAGTCCAGAGCAGAGTCCGAAAGGTACTCATAGGTCAGAAATCCAGGGTGGTGTGACAAGGTACAGAATGACAGACAGGCTCAGCATCAAGCAAGGCAGAATGGTCAAAAAACGGAAAAGCTAGAAAACAGAAACTAGAGACAGAAAGGAGCGCGGAGAAAAACACTGGTAGGCTTGACAAAACAAAACAAACTGGCAACAGACAAACAGAGAACACAGGTATAAATACACTGGGGAAAATTAAGAAGACGGGTGACATCTGGAGGGGGTGGAGACAAGCACAAAGACAGCTGAAACAGATCAGGGTGTGACAAAAGGAGGATTTACCTAAATTGGTCAAGACCAGAGGGACCTCGAGTTAACCAACCCTGTGAGCGGGTTTGGTAGCACATTCTTTAATACTTCAGCAAAAAAATTATGTAAGTTGGTAGCTTGTGTAGTAGAGCTTTGTAAACATAAAAGGGTAATGAAGGGATCTACAGGACTTTATTGAGTACCAGCCAACCTTTTAATAGAGGATACAGTGGTGAGTATTAAAACTGTTACCTGTGATAAAGTGAATGGCACTATGGTAGACGACATCCACTTAATTTGTCATGAGATCCTCTCTGACCTTTACAGGAATATCCCTCTGAATATATTCAGTAACACCTCCCCTGCAGACATTCCTGTCTCAACGGTGCTGTCTAAGTAAGTCTCAGAAATTGCTAATATATTAATATTATCTAAGATTAGCAAATTACTCATCTCATTAACTTTGTTTCTGAGGCTACATATATTTATATGAGCTAACTTTAACCCTTTCTTTGGTAGCTTATCTAAATCTGAACTCATATTGATAATAGGTTTTATTTGGAGTGTGTGAGTAGAGCTCACTAGATCTCAGAAAACTGTTGAGATTCTCTACATGGTGGATGGTGGATAAATGAGGATGGCTACTGTACAGAGTACTTTTAATCATCACCCTCATTTCAGGGTTTTAGTATAGCCCTCGGCAGAGAGGCTACAGTGCCTTGCGAAAGTATTCGGCCCCCTTGAACTTTGCAACCTTTTGCCACATTTCAGGCTTCAAACATAAAGATATAAAACTGTATTTTTTTGTGAAGAATCAACAACAAGTGGGACAAAATCATGAAGTGGAACGACATTTATTGGATATTTCAAACTTTTTTAACAAATCAAAAACTGAAAAATTGGGCGTGCAAAATTATTCAGCCCCTTTACTTTCAGTGCAGCAAACTCTCTCCAGAAGTTCAGTGAGGATCTCTGAATGATCCAATGTTGACCTAAATGACTAATGATGATAAATACAATCCACCTGTGTGTAATCAAGTCTCCGTATAAATGCACCTGCACTGTGATAGTCTCAGAGGTCCGTTAAAAGCGCAGAGAGCATCATGAAGAACAAGGAACACACCAGGCAGGTCCGAGATACTGTTGAGAAGAAGTTTAAAGCCGGATTTGGATACAAAAAGATTTCCCAAGCTTTAAACATCCCAAGGAGCACTGTGCAAGCGATAATATTGAAATGGAAGGAGTATCAGACCACTGCAAATCTACCAAGACCTGGCCGTCCCTCTAAACTTTCAGCTCATACAAGGAGAAGACTGATCAGAGATGCAGCCAAGAGGCCTATGATCACTCTGGATGAACTGCAGAGATCTACAGCTGAGGTGGGAGACTCTGTCCATAGGACAACAATCAGTCGTATATTGCACAAATCTGGCCTTTATGGAAGAGTGGCAAGAAGAAAGCCATTTCTTAAAGATATCCATAAAAAGTGTGGTTTAAAGTTTGCCACAAGACACCTGGGAGACACACCAAACATGTGGAAGAAGGTGCTCTGGTCAGATGAAACCAAAATTGAACTTTTTGGCAACAATGCAAAACGTTATGTTTGGCGTAAAAGCAACACAGCTGAACACACCATCCCCACTGTCAAACATGGTGGTGGCAGCATCATGGTTTGGGCCTGCTTTTCTTCAGCAGGGACAGGGAAGATGGGTAAAATTGATGGGAAGATGGATGGAGCCAAATACAGGACCATTCTGGAAGAAAACCTGATGGAGTCTGCAAAAGACCTGAGACTGGGACGGAGATTTGTCTTCCAACAAGACAATGATCCAAAACATAAAGCAAAATCTACAATGGAATGGTTCAAAAATAAACATATCCAGGTGTTAGAATGGCCAAGTCAAAGTCCAGACCTGAATCCAATCGAGAATCTGTGGAAAGAACTGAAAACTGCTGTTCACAAATGCTCTCCATCCAACCTCACTGAGCTTGAGCTGTTTTGCAAGGAGGAATGGGAAAAAATGTCAGTCTCTCGATGTGCAAAACTGATAGAGACATACCCCAAGCGACTTACAGCTGTAATCGCAGCAAAAGGTGGCGCTACAAAGTATTAACTTAAGGGGGCTGAATAATTTTGCACGCCCAATTTTTCAGTTTTTGATTTGTTAAAAAAGTTTGAAATATCCAATAAATGTCGTTCCACTTCATGATTGTGTCCCACTTGTTGTTGATTCTTCACAAAAAAATACAGTTTTATATCTTTATGTTTGAAGCCTGAAATGTGGCAAAAGGTCGCAAAGTTCAAGGGGGCCGAATACTTTCGCAAGGCACTGTAGTAGTGGAAAGGTCATGTTGAACTCTGAACCTTGACCCCATCAAGGGTAATCACTACATGGCTTCCTGGAGTTGCCTGTGAAATGGTGACCACGGTAAAAGTAACTTGGGACAGCTGTGGGAGGGGACAGATGGGGGAGGAGGTCCAGGGGTGGGTTGGTGGGCGTGGCTTTAGACATTCGTGTCATGGACAGAAGAGAAACCGAGACACACTGCTCCCTCATTACTTCTGATCGGGGCGGGGCCAATCTGCTCTACTTATTGCCTGTTTGTTTGTCTTGTGTAGAGGACAAAGGAGAGAGACCACATGAAGGGAGCATTGATAATACATTTGAATGAGTTACAGTATCTTGTTCCTTGCCAAAATGGTGACAGAACGGTTGGCTGCCCTCGCCTCTCTTCCTCTAAACATGTTGCGACTGTGTGGTAAAGACTTTGATAAATGATAGACGTTGTTTGGGTGATTATCCTCAATCAACATCACATTCCTAGATAGGACCTAAAAGTTTCATTATGGCTGTACTGCCTCGTGTCACCTCGTCTATGCTGCATCACTTTCTCTATCCTCCCAGTTAGACCTGCTCTCTTGTCTATTTCTGCTTCTACCAGCCTGTGTGTTTAGCTTGGGATGGAGAGAGACTGGACAGTTTATTAGGTACACCCATCTAGTACCTGTTCGGACCCCCCTTTTGACTCCAGAACAGCCTGAATTATTTTGGGTCTGGAAACGTTGCTCAATTGGTATCAAAGGACCTAACGTGTGCCAGGAAAATGCTCCCCACACCATTACACCACCGCCACCGGCCTGTACCGTTGACAACAGGCAGGATGGGGCCATGGACTCATGCTGCTTACGCCAAATCCTGACTACCATCAGCATGACGCAACAGGAACCGGGATTCATCAGACCAGGTGATGTTTTTCTACTCCTCAGTTGTTCAGTGTTGGTGATCGCTTTCTCACTGGAGCCACTTCTTCTTGTTTTTAGCTAATAGGAGTGGAACCCGATGTGGTCGTCTGCTTCAATAGCCCATCCGTGACACCGACCGACGAGTTGTGCGTTCCCCAATGGCGTTATGCACTCCCTGTTGTACTGCACTGTTATTTGCTTATTTGTGGCCTGTCTGTTAGCTTGCAAGATTCTTGCCATGAACGGTCCGTGGACCTCTCATCAATGAGCGGTTTTTGCCCAAAGGACTGCTGCTGACTGGATGTTTTTTGTTTGTCGCACCCTTCTCGGTAAACCCTAGACATCGTGTGTGATAAGCTCATGAGGCCAGCCGTTTCTGAGATATTGGAACTGGCGTGCCTGGCACCAACGATCATGCCACGCTCATAGTCGCTTAGGTCACTCGTTTTGCCCATTCTAATGTTCAATCTAACACTAACTGTATGCCTCTATGCCTGTCTGCCTGCTTTATATAGCAAGCCACGTTCACATGACTCACTGTTTGTCTGTAGGAATGAACAATTTTCATGATGCGTTACTCTGGACCCTGATCTCTCTTTTGAAGAACATATCAAAACCATTTCAAGGACAGCTTTTTTCCATCTACGTAACATTGCAAAAATCAGAAACTTTCTGTCCAAAAATGACGCAGAAAAATGTATCCATGCTTTTGTCACCTCTAGGTTAGACTACTGCAATGCTCTACTTTCCGGCTACCCGGATAAAGCACTAAATAAACTTCAGTTAGTGCTAAATACGGCTGCTAGAATCCTGACTAGAACCAAAAAAATTTATCATATTACTCCAGTGCTAGCCTCCCTATACTGGCTTCCTGTCAAAGCAAGGGCTGATTTCAAGGTTTTACTGCTAACCTACAAAGTATTACATGGGCTTGCTCCTACCTATCTCTCTGATTTGGTCCTGCCGTACATACCTACACGTACGCTACGGTCACAAGACGCAGGCCTCCTAATTGTCCCTAGAATTTCTAAGCAAACAGCTGGAGGCAGGGCTTTCTCCTATAGAGCTCCATTTTTATGGAACGGTCTGCCTACCCATGTCAGAGACGCAAACTTGGTCTCAACCTTTAAGTCTTTACTGAATACTCATCTCTTCAGTGGGTCATATGATTGAGTGTAGTCTGGCCCAGGAGTGGGAAGGTGAACGGAAAGGCTCTGGAGCAACGAACCGCCCTTGCTGTCTCTGCCTGGCCGGTTCCCCTCTTTCCACTGGGATTCTCTGCCTCTAACCCTATTACAGGGGCTGAGTCACTGGCTTACTGGGGCTCTCTCATACCGTCCCTGGAAGGGGTGCGTCACCTGAGTGGGTTGATTCACTGATGTGGTCATCCTGTCTGGGTTGGCGCCCCCCCCCCTTGGGTTGTGCCGTGGTTGAGATCTTTGTGGGCTATACCCAGCCTTGTCTCTCGATGGTAAGTTGGTGGTTGAAGATATCCCTCTAGTGGTGTGGGGGCTGTGCTTTGGCAAAGTGGGTGGGGTTATATCCTTCCTGTTTGTCCCTGTCCGGGGGTGTCCTCGGATGGGGCCACAGTGTCTCCTGACCCCTCCTGTCTCAGCCTCCAGTATTTATGCTGCAGTAGTTTATGTGTCGGGGGGCTGGGGTCAGTTTGTTATATCTGGAGTACTTCTCCTGTCCTATTCGGTGTCCTGTGTGAATTTAAGTGTGCTCTCTCTAATTCTCTCTTTCTCTCTTTCTTTCTCTCTCTCGGAGGACCTGAGCCCTAGGAACATGCCCCAGGACTACCTGACATGATGACTCCTTGCTGTCCCCAGTCCACCTGGCCATGCTGCTGCTCCAGTTTCAACTGTTCTGCCTTATTATTATTCGACCATGCTGGTCATTTATGAACATTTGAACATCTTGGCCATGTTCTGTTATAATCTCCACCCGGCACAGCCAGAAGAGGACTGGCCACCCCACATAGCCTGGTTCCTCTCTAGGTTTCTTCCTAGGTTTTGGCCTTTCTAGGTAGTTTTTCCTAGCCACCGTGCTTCTACACCTGCATTGCTTGCTGTTTGGGGTTTTAGGCTGGGTTTCTGTATAGCACTTTGAGATATCAGCTGATGTACGAAGGGCTATATAAATAAATTTGATTTGATGAACGGGGTGGTGTAACTAATAAACTATCCGCATTTGCACAAGTAACTTGCGCAGTATTACTGTGGCAACATCAGTCCAAACTCATTTCCTATCTATGTTTGAACATCTTTAATGCACAATCATTTATTTATAGCACATATATCAGTCCTGTTGCCGTGTGATAATAGGTTTTTTCCATACAGCGATTGCACCACTAAAACATTTTTATGCAAAAAAACTCCTCATTGTTACTGTCAGTTAAGAGACCCCAGTTTTTAAAATGTTGGTGAGGGCTGTAATCCAGAATTAATGTGGCATTTCTTTTGTCTTAAAAGCACTGTGAAGTTTACAAATAAAGATGTGGATGGGTCGTTCCATGAAATGAGTAACCTTTGCATCCCTTTTGATATTTCAAGTAGAAATTGTGCAGCAATATTGCATTTTAAAAGCCTGTTCAATTAAGTGCCCTTCAATATAGACCACATGGAGAATTCAATAAATCCTATTTTTTAAACACTTGCTAATGTGGCAAGATTCTGCATTTGAAATCCTATGACACAGGATGATTTTAACCCCCAAATTTCTCCCAAGTTTTCACGATGATTGTAAAGACCTAGTTATTTTGTTGCTTTGACAAAGACATTTCTGAAGATTATTATTTATTTGATGCAGTGGTGTAAAGTATATAACAAAAAATACTTAAAGTTCTACTTAAGTATTTTTGGTGGGTATCTGTACCTTACTTGACTATTTATATTTTTTACAACACTACTTTACTTCACTACATTCCTAAAGAAAATGATGTACTTTTTACGCCATACATTTTCCCTGACACCCAAAAGTACTATTTACATTTTGAATGCTTAGCAGGACAGGAAAATGGTCAAATTCATGCACTTATCAAGTGAACATCCCTGGTCTTCCCTACTGCCTCTGATCTGACGGACTCACTAAAGACACGCTTCGTTTTGTAAATGATGTCTGCGTGTCCTCCTGGCTATCCGTAAATAAAAATGGCCACATCTGGTTTGCTTAATATAAGGAAATTATTTATACTTTTACTTTTGATACTTAAATATATTTTAGCAATTACAAATGACTTTCGATACATAAGTATATTTAAAAAATTATAATTTTAGACTCTTACTCAAGCAGTATTTTACTGGGTGACTTTCACTTTTACTTGAGTCATTTTCTATTAGTGTATCTTTAGTTTTACCCAAGTATGACAATTGGGTACTTTTCCCACCACTTATTTATGTTATTAGTGATTCCTGTCCCTTATTTTAATTAAGTTCAACAATGTCAAGTGAACTGAAATCTCGTTTTAACGTGGTGAAACTATTCCTTTATAAACATTTTTGAAAATAAACATCTAATAGTCAAATCATAGTGTTAAAGCAGGTGAGCTGGTTCTACTCTTTTTGGCCATGTTCTGGTGTTTTGTGGTAGAAACCTAAGCGGGTCGAGCATAACACGTCCAACCCTGTTACCTACATCTAGACAGACTAGAAATGTGCTTCCATTTCCACTGTCACTAGGGGATTTTTGTTTGATTTAAGATGCAATCGTCAACCCTGCTACTTTATTTGGCACTTAACAGGCATTTACTATAGTATGATTTTTATTTATTTACCTTCTTGTGATGGAAAATATGTGTTTTATTAAGTTGCCTATGTGCCCTTTACGACAGAATGTAACCATTTGGTCAAATCTGAAGTTTTTTTTCTTACAAAGTTACACATCTTAAAAAGCACCGAATTGGTGGAACAACCCGGATGTTAAAAACGGCATGAGATAGAACCAGGAAATTTGTAATTGGTAATGGGAGGACTGAGATATGAGTGCTGGGACTGGGGCTGCGCAGGGCAGTTTTAATTTAGCACTGAAGAAGAAAGATCTATGCATGCAAAGAGGATCCAAAAAGAGGAGTTGTGTTAAGTGAAGAAATATATATATTTTTTTTTACTGTATATTCAACATTGATATAAACTTATTCATTTTATGAGGGGACTGACAATAAATGTTTGAAGTGAAGTAATATGAAACCTGTGAGCTAACTTAATGTTACCATGATTCCTATTACTCTGTTGTTTCCCTCTATATTGACTGACTTCTGTCTGTCTGTCTGTCTGTCTGTCTGTCTGTCTGTCTGTCTGTCTGTCTGTCTGTCTGTCTGTCTGTCTGTCTGTCTGTCTGTCTGTCTGTCTGTCTGTCTGTCTCCTCTCTCAGATCAGTAAGCAGCAGTTACAGACAGTGAAGGAGCGTTTCCAGGCTTTCCTCAGTGGTGACACCCAGATAGTGGCAGACGAGGCCTTCATCAATGCAGTCCAGAGCTACTATGATGTGAGGCCCTACTCTCTCTCTGTGTGTGTGTGTGTGTGTGTGTGTGTGTGTGTGTGTGTGTGTGTGTGTGTGTGTGTGTGTGTGTGTGTGTGTGTGTGTGTGTGTGTGTGGGTGGGGGTTTTAAATAGTCCTCTGCAGACGAACCAAATCGTCTGGATGTTTGAGGAGACCTTTGGTCTGGTAAATGATGTGGAACACACAGACAGCTGCTTCCCTCAGGCAGTCTTATTAATGTTTTCCTCCTGCATCTGACAGATTCAAATGAATTGAACTTCCCAAAATAGGCCTCTAAAATATTAATAGTTCAGACAGAGGCAATGTGAGGTGCTAAGCTGAATCCATGGACATCTTTTGCTCCAGAAAAGTAGCTTTGAGTATGCCTATCCGGGGCCTCCCGAGTGGTAGAGGGTTTGGCCGGCCGGGATGTCCTTGTCCCAGGTTCCGGGTTAAGCGAGCAGTGTGTCAAGAAGCAGTGCGGCTTGGCAGGGTCGTGTTTCAGGGGTCGCATGCCTCTCCCGAGTCTGTACAGGAGTTGCAGCGATGGGCCATAACTGTAACTTCCAATTGGATAACATGAAATTGGGGAGAAAAAGGTGTGAACGGTACCAAAAAAATAAATACAAGAGAGTATGACTATCCATCCCGTTCAATATGTCTGCCTTGACAACTCTGAAATCACAGAAGAACAAGGTTTGAAACACTGTCTCAAAGCTTCCAAACCGTTACAGAAAATGAGACAAAAGTGAATGAGATTTACTCTGCCTGCAGAATTAATTAATACAACACTTCAATAAGCCTAAATTAGTGAATTGAAATGCTTCATTACTCAACACCCAGCTAAAGCTGGTTTTCCAATTCAATTAAAGCCCAATGCTCTTACTGACTGTGTTCTGGATGCTTACACACTCCCCACATCCCCACCTGCCTTAGAGCCTGGAGGAGACCTGGGGTACTCTTCCTTGGCAGAATTTAGGATTAAGCTAAATTAAGACAAAAAATTATAGCCAACATTTCAATTTTATTTTCTATATCAGCACTTCTATTTTCAACACTCCCATTTGTGCATTGTTCCCTTCTGTTTGGCCCACTGAGAGCACTGCTGCTGTTTCAGAAAAGTTGCAAGTGCCCGAGGATGATACATGTCTGTGTATCTGTAGGTCCATCCAGCCTCAGAGGCGATGGCCCTCAGTCTTCACCCTGCGTTAGGCACTGATTGGGAACAGGGAGACTGTCACCGTGAACCATAAGGATGCTGCATGGTAGAGAGAGGGCCAACATCTGAGTCAGCCAGACACATTTCTCTTTCCCTAACCCATACCCTTTGGCATGGAAAAATTGCTTCGTGAGAATTGTGGGAAAATAAATGTGCAGTTTGGGATTGAACAGATAAGCACAACAATGCCAGATTGAATTGAAGCTACTATCATTTATTTTCCTCTGCACCTTCATCATGTAGACAGAAAGACCGAGCTGCAGCAAATCCTCAAAGAGAGAAGCAGTACTTTAGACGTTTCACTTCCCTCCAGAAGCAAAGACGTGTCAGGCTGCCACCAGGGCTTCTTTACGCAGATGCAGGGGAGGATGTCTCACAGAAAATAATGGGCAATTTCCAATTCAGAAATTGAGTTCAAATACAATTCATCCCAACCTCACAACCAAACTGTATGTTCTTCCTGTATGTTCTTTCTGCCTTTTTAATACTTGAACCACGTGCTTAATCCCCCCTCTATGCTCTTAACCGTGACCACAGATATTCCTGAAGAGTGACCGTGTGTCCCGGATGGTCCAGAGCGGAGGCTGCTCGGCCAGTGACTCGCGGGAGGTTTTCAAGAAGCACATTGAGAAGCGTGTCCGTAGCCTGCCGGAGATCGACGGCCTAAGTAAGGAGACAGTGCTCAGCTCCTGGATGGCCAAGTTTGACACAATCTACCGCGGAGAGGATGACCCCAGGAAGCACCAGCAGCGGATGACAGCCAGTGCAGCCTCAGAGCTCATCCTCAGTAAGGACCAGCTCTACGAGATGTTCCAGTCCATCCTGGGCATCAAGAAGTTTGAGCACCAGCTCCTCTACAACGCCTGTCAGGTGAGATAAGAGCTTCATCTCATGTCCTTTACCCGACATTTGTCTTAACACTAACACTTTCACTAATGGAGATTTCTCCGTTTCACTCCTTTCTCTATGTCTGAGAGGTGACTTGAGGTGCAGTGTCAACTTTTAACACCTTTTTGAGGCTTTGATTTGAAGCTTGTTTCCCATTAAATTCCAATGGGTTGAAATGGTAAAAGTGTGCTGTGAAATCAGCCTTACATGAAAATCCATCCACCTTCCAGGTTTATTAGATGAATAGGCACCTGTCACAGAAAAGCACAGTGTTTAGTGTGGGATTGAAAACCCTTTAAACCAAGCAGGAAAGAGGACCAGAATGAATACTGCAAAAAAAATATGACCATTGTGAGATGGAGAGAGAGTGTGGGTGGTGTGAAGGGCACTATGGAGGCAGAACAATAGATGAGTGTGACTACCAAGGTACTGTGCTAACGGCAATCATATTATATCATAGAGAATGGAATGGATAGCTATTGATCATTGTTGAATGGAGAGGGTGGGCTGAGAAGTAGGCAGCCAGAATAATAGGACGATGGTGGCCTTTAAAGAGGGGGTCCACATGTCAGTCATACTCAATGGAAGAAGGTGTAGTGAGCCCTTCAGGATGTCTTAAGTCATCATCCAGGCTTTTGTCTGTCCAGGATTAACCATTCAGTTGCCACACACACAGGACGCTGGCCAGGTAGCCTTGCAGTTAAGAGCGTTGGGCCATTAACCAAAAGGTTGCTGGTTTGAATCCCCAAGCCTACTAGGTGACAAATTTGTAGATGTGTCATTGAGCAATGCACTTAACCCTAATTGCTCCTGTTAATCAAATCAATTTGTATTTGTCACATTCGCCGAATACAACAGGTATAGACGTTACCGTGAAATGTTTACTTACAAGCCTACAATGCAGTTCAAGAAATAGAGTTAAGAAAATATTTACTAAATAAAATAAGAAGTAACACGATAATATAACAATAACGAGGCTATACAGGGGGTACAGGTACGGAGTCAATGTGCAGGTTTGTTCGAGGTAATTTGTACATGTAGGTAGGGGTAAAGTGACTATGCATAGATAATGTAAATAGTCCGGGTGGCCATTTTATTAATTGTTCAGCTGTCTTATGGCTTGGGGCCTTTTGGACCTAGACCTGGTGCTACGGTACCGCTTGCCGTGCGGTAGCAGAGAGAACAATCCATGACTTGGGTGACTGGACATTTTGGACCTTTTTCTATCACCGCCTAGTATATAAGTCATGGATGGCAGGAGCTTGGCCCCGTTGATGCACTGGGCCGTATGCACTACCCTCTGTAGCGCCTTACGGTCAAATGCTGAGCAGTTGCCATACCAGGCAATGATGCAACCAGGATGCCCTTGATGGTGCAGCTGTAAAAATTTTTTAAAAATAATGCCAAATCCTTTCAGTGTCCTGAGGGGAAAAGTTGTTGCCTTGCCCTCTTCACGCCTGTCTTGGTGTGTTTGGACCATGATAGTTTGTTGGTGATGTGGACACCAAGGAACTTAAAACTCTCGACCTGCTCCACTCAGCCCCGTAGATGTAAATGTCTTTTCCAACTCCTTTGTCTTGTTCACATTGAGGGAGAGGTTGTTGTCTTGACACCACACTGCCAGGTCTCTGACCTCCTCCCTTTCTCATCGTTGTCGGTGATCAGGTCTAACACTGTTGTGTCATCAGGAAACTTAATGATGGTGTTGGAGTCGTGCTTGGCCATGCAGTCGTGGGTAAACAGGAAGTACAGGAGGGAACTAAGCACGCACCCCTGAGGTGCCGCAGTGTTGAGGATCAACGTGGCAGATGTGTTGTTGCCTACCCTTTATACCTGGGGGCGGCCTGTCAGGAAGTCCAGGGTCCAGTTGCAAAGGGAGGTGTTTAGTCCCAGGATCCTTAGCTTAGTCGAGAGATTCGTGGGGCACTATGGTGTTGAACGCTGAGCTGTAGTCAATGAACAGCATTGACAGGAGGGAACTAAGCATGCACCCCTGAGGAGCCCTGACACATCGGACGAGCGCCAGAGCCGGTGAAGTAGGATTCAATCTTAATCACCCTGGATAAGAGCGTCTGCTAAATGATTCAAATGTAAAAGTAAAACATGTAGTCTTCAGGCTTAGCCATTGTATTCTCTTTTTAAGACCTAGGTATCATTGTAGTCCAGGCCAAGATTGAAATGACTTTTCTGATGTTTCTTAATTCAATAATGTGTCCCATCCACGCTCCTGGTTCCAGTTAAAAGGCAGGGCCACCCCCTGAACATTAATACTGCTAGTGACTCATCTTCTGGCAGGGACACAGGAAGTCCTGTCAGCTCTATCTGTATCTGCCTCAACCACAGAATGAGATTCGTCAAGCCTATTGCTGTGGCTTCAACTGACATGATGTTTCTTTTCATGTACATTTTCCATCTCCCCGGAAAGAGTGAAAATGAATGAGCTGTTGGATGTGCAAACCGATATCTGCACAGACTTGCTGTGTGTTACATGGAATTATGTCTGTGCCTTTGCTCTGTTTTCAAGAATATGATTTAGTTTTCCACTGCTGTGGTTTGACAACAAAATTATTGTGAATATCATCACACACATACACACACACATACACACACACACACACACACACACACACACACACACACACACACACACACACACACACACACACACACACACACACACACACACTCACATCTGTGGCCATAAAAAGCTTTGAAATGCTGGTCATGGCTCACATCAACACCATCATCCCGCAGTGGAGGCTCCTCATAGGAGGAAGGGGTGGACCATCCTCCTCAGTGAATTTTATAAAAATAAAATTGTGAAACATTAAAAGTTATCCTTTTTAGATAAAACTATAGTAAATATATTCAAATCACCAAAAATGGATTAAAACCACACTGTTTTGCAATGAAGTTCTACAGTAGCCTCAGCAGCACTCTGTAGGGTAGCAACATGGTGTAGTAATTGGTGAGTAATTGGTGAGTAATTGACTCAAAGAGAGAGAAAGGCAACAAATTAATTTATTTCAAAATTAAGAAGCAAGATATAGAGAGAGTGCTATATTTCATAGTATATTTTTTTAAACTTTCACTTACTTAGCTAGCATCGAATGCTGCTAGCTATTTTAGCTTACTCAATCATCCGGCTCAAACAGAAAGGGATGCTATGTTACCTAGCTAGCTATGGCTATCCAACCCTGGAACTCTTCGAAGTCAAGGTAAGCTTTTGGTTTTCTAAATGTATTTTCACCTGGGCCCGCCGGTGTAACAGCGATTCTGCTAGCTGCTGACAATACACTGTACACTGTACTACATGATTACTAACGTGTTAGTTCTAGTAGCTATGTTGACTACGATGTGACAACAATGTAGGCTGTGTTGTAGTGGTTCGTGGTCATGACGGTTTGGCTTGGAAAGGTTTTTTCACCTGGTCACAGACAGCTGATATGTTGTGCACAAGTCCACAAGCGAAGGGAAAAGTTGAGAGGAGGAGAGCGCGTAGATAGATGAGAGAAGGAATTATATATATAACAAACTGTTTGTATGTGGCTGTTATGAAAGTGAACTGTGTGGGCATGATCAGGGGTGTATTCATTGCACTGATTCTGTTGAAAAACGTTTCTCAAACGGAAGTGGAGATAAATATACATGAATTTGTCCGATAGAGACTTGTTGGACTGATGATTACACATTAGATCAGCTAGATGCAGGCAAGAGTGTGCAAGACGGTATTGAATGTGTCACTGTCACCTTGATTACTCAAAATTATCTCCATCTGTCAACCTACGTTGTGAACTTTCCTTCCTAGGCTAGGTTGTAGCAACCTCATGATGGGTACAGGGAAAATTTGAGTTTCATGTAAGAGCCTAAGCCTATTGCTGTTACATTGAACTGGGTGAAAGGAGTATGAATGACAGTCATCCAATATGCTGCAATAGAAATAAGGCCATGTTAATCCTCCCTCATCTGAAATGGCACCGACTGCCACTGCATCCCAGACACCCTGAACCCGCTCTAATTCACATACCGCCCCAACAGATCCACAGATGATGCAATCTCTATTGCACTCCCCACTGCCCTTTACCACCTGGCCAAAAGGAACACCTACGTGATAATGCTGTTCATTGGCTATTGCTCAGCATTAAACACCATAGTGCCCTCCTAGCTCATCACTAAGCTAAGGACCCCGGGACTAACCACCTCCCTCTGCAACTGGATCCTGGACTTCCTGACGGGCCACACCCAGGTGGTGAGGGTAGGCAACACCACATCTGCCGCGCTGACCCTCAACACAGGTGCCCCTCAGCGGTGTGTGCTTAGTCCACTCCTTTACTCCCTGTTCACCCATGACTGTGTGGCCACGCACGACTCCATTACCATCATTAAGTTTGCAGATGACTCGATGGTGGTACGCCTGATCACCGATGACGATGAGACAGCCTACAGGGAGGAGGTCAGAGACCTGGCAATGTGGTGCCAGGACAACAACCATTCCCTCAATGTTAGCAAGACAAAGGAGCTGTTCGTGGACTACAGGAAATGAAGGGTCGAGCATGTCCACATCGACGGAGATTTACTCATAAGAATTTCTAGGGGTGTTTTGGAGAAAAATATTTATTTAATTTACTTTATTCACATTTATTTCTTTTTACAATATAAGTGGCATCCTTGGTAAAGGGCACTGTACATATCTACCTCAATTACCTCACATCGACTCAGTTCTGGTACCCCGTGTAAATAGCCAAGTTATCATTACTCATTGCATATTTATTCCTTGTGTTATAATTGTTCTATTTTTCCTCTGTTAGTCTACACCTGTTGTTTACGAAGCAAGTGACAAATAAGATGTTATTTGATTTGAGTGTCAGATTGAGCGTTTGAAGAACAGAACAGCTGTAATCCGTGTCCCTACTCGGGTACCTGTCATCATGTACCTTTGTGAGTTGGAAGCTTTTGAAGGAGATTGAGATACAGATGGTTCCCGCCTATCACATTTTGTAGCAAGCTGTTGTTGCACTTCTTTTTTTTATTTTACTAGGAAAGTCAGTTAAGAACAAATTCTTATTTTAATGACGGCCTTGGAACAGTGGGTTAACTGCCTGTTCAGGGGTACCTTGTCAGCTCGGGGGTTTGAACTTGCAACCTTCCGGTTACTAGTCCAACACTCTAACCACTAGGCTACCCTGCCGCCCCAAGATGATGAGTTGTTGAATTCTGGGGATTGCAGTGTAAGAATGGTGCAAAGGGGGCTGATGGATTTCCAGTTGATAATGTGGATAATAGGGTGCATTTTATGTTGTTTTACCTTTGTGGACCTCTGCAAACTGAAGACTAAATCATGACTATGTAAACATTTCTGTGAATTTACAACCTCAGTGACTGACTAAATTAAAATGAGAGCATATTGTCTTCTGATGAATATGTTTTAGCCTGTAATGATGATTTGAGTTAAGGAATAAATAGAATTTCAGCCCTGTTTGGCAGATGCGTGACTTGACCTAGGTGTGGGTGGACAGAGTGGGTCTTCTTCCTTTTCACCAGATGGGGTTTGGAGTTATGGATGTGGTCGTGCCGACCGCCTGCCGCTGTTTTATAGTTCTAATAGTTCTTCCCGGCTGTATGTAATAAGACTTAAGATTTCCTGGGTTAACAATGTAAGAAATAATACATAAAAAAAACAAATACTGCATAGTTTCCTAAGAACGCGAATCGAGGCAACCATCTCTGTCGGCGCCATCTTCATACTATCTCTGTCGGCGCCAGCTCTCACCCCCTCCCTTCCACAAAGATGTAGTTCAGTACTTTTCCATCACACAGTTGGAAAAGGTGTCTCCATGCTCCTCCGTGCATATCACAGGACATCTTATCAGTCAGGAGAGGTCTTGAGTTATTGAGAGTACTCATTCTCACAGTCCACTGCAGTCCACTAAATAATTACACTTCTCATACAAAGAGCTTGAACCTTACACTAATTTTGATTTCTAAGGCTATATAAAACAATCTATTCATACTAAGAGGATATAATGATATAAAACAGTAAGAATATAAAACAGTAATTTGCAATCTATCAATACAAAAGCTCTGGAGAATCCAGCTCTAGTGAGGCGGATAATTTGCCTTGATCTCTGCTCCCAGAACACACTCCCACAACACAAACACACACCTTCTGGTTGCCAGTTCATCTCCCTCTTGCCATTGTCTGTTAACATTCTGGCTATTGGTCTCTCTAACTTCAAGGATACATGTGCCCTATATAAACACTCTCCGTTAAGCCTGTATAATCAGTTAAAGAGATTCTCTGGTACTTTTGTATTCTTTAATAGTTCTGAAAGTAGAGCTCACAAGCCAAAAGGGGTTCTCTCTCTCAATCTGCATCTTGCTAGTTCTCACTCAAATGGCGAGGGGCTAACATTCATTGGCTGAAAATTGAATTGCTAGGGGGCTGACCCACGTGGGGGGGAAATGTAGGGCGCTGCGCAGCTTCCTGTAAACAGTCACTTTCAAACTATGGATTTCGTGGCTAATTAAGATAAGGCTGTAATTCTGATCATAGATTATGCATGTATGAACTACAGATTGACACATCCACTTCGAAGCGGGAGGTTTCAAAAATACTTACTAGTTGCCAAAGTTCCGGAGCATGTCTTTAAGTATTAAACAACATAAAAGCGTCAATGCAAACAGTTGTATTTTTCCTCCAAAAAATTGCCTGCTTGAGCACACAGAATGTTTTAGAAGTCTGTCAGAAGTCCCTTTTATCAGTTATTTTCCAGTTCAGGTGGAACAGAAAAACAACAGCCGTCATCAATGAGTCTTTTGTTCTCTGTGTTAGATGTATAAAACCTTTTACTCTGTCAAGTCACTTACTGTACACCTCATTGAATATGGATGAGAGAGATCAAATCCAAAGAAAAGACTCCTATAGGTTTTGTATCATAAACAAGGCCATCAACACAACGATTTGAAAGCCCTCCGTTCTATGCATACATTTGCTGCTATTACAGAATGGGGAAGTAATATATCCTCAATTTTCATCAAAGACCTTGCTGCTATTGTACTGCAAACAGATGTCTGTCTGAAAGCTTTGAAGTAGATCTCAATGCTGGACTTTTGTTTTGGTGTAGTCTGTATGGTGTGTTGCTATGCTCACTGTGTGTGTGTGTTTATTTGTTTATGGAACCTTTCTGCCGTCAGTCACACACACACACACCATGCCCTTTGTCTGCTCATTTGTGTTACCATGGTGACAGTAAACATGGCTACCTTTATTTCCCCTCTCCCCCTCCTCCCCTGGCAGCCGTTGTCATCCTGTATATATTAAACCAGACAGGTTTTGCCCTAATCACATATCAGAGTTTGGCTTTGAATCTATCAATCGGAGGGGACTGCAATTTATTTAAACAATTAAAAGACTGAGGAGAGGAGAGCAAAGGAGAGGAGACGAGAGGAGCCAGTTTGGAATAGGTAGAGGAGATAGTATTTAGTGAATCACAAAATCCTGCAAACCCATCCTTTTAGTCCGTTACCTCTGGCCAAAATTCATAGTAGCTGAACACC
Source organism: Oncorhynchus mykiss (assembly GCF_057628025.1). Taxonomy (NCBI): domain Eukaryota; kingdom Metazoa; phylum Chordata; class Actinopteri; order Salmoniformes; family Salmonidae; genus Oncorhynchus; species Oncorhynchus mykiss. Next base: position 45,698,537 of record NC_143028.1, read on the forward strand.
TGTGTGTTATGACATTTAATCTCATCTGTAGAGAGTTGATCTACAAAAGAGCCTGAAGCCTCATGTAAGGTAGATCAACGTTACACAGGAAAGCACTGTAGTATCACAGTGGAAGTGTGTCCGGAGTTCTCTGTACATAGGATTAAACATTGACCAGACACTTATGCACTCTGCGTTTTTGTGTGTTTGGTTTTACTATCCTTGTGGGGACCAGAATTCCTCACAAGAAAAAAGGCTATTTTAGGCTTAGAGGTTAGCATTATAATAATGTTTAGGGTTTGGGGTTAGGGTTGAGGTTAGGGTTGAGGTTAGGTTTAGGTTAAGGGTTAGGGAAAATAGGATTTTGAATGTGAATCAATTGTTTGGTCCCCACAATGATAGTAAAACAAAGTTGTGTGTGTATGCTTGTGTTTTTCTTTAAAAAGTGGAAAACAGAAGGGAACAAGCAGATTAGGAGGACTGTACCCTTGACAACGGTATCAGACAGTGCCACACTTGACCCTAAACTCAATCAAGCCAGTGCAACTGAACTGGGATCTAAACTCAATCAACCCTACGATCCTGATATGTGGCCAAAATATTAATTTTATGGAGCGTGGTGGTGGACAAGTGAGTTTCAGAGGGAACGTCTCCCTGACCCTTATCCTCAACCCTCCCAGCTCTGCCTCACTCTGCCTGTGTTTACGCTATAGCTGTTCACCCCCTATGAATGTTTTCATATAAGGATGAGTTATCTGCCGCCTGGAGTGCTTAATGATGGAGTGACCGGTGCCTCAGACTCAGAGGCTCCACGCTCTAGTGAGTGATTGAAAAAGATAGATAGTTCATCATGCTACTCAGTGGACAGAATACACTATCGATTGCCACTCAGCACAACAACAGCACGGCTTCTACAGTTACAACAACATGATGAAGATTGATACTACAGATCACAGACACAAGCTGACTGGCTGGCTGTGTCTGAATATCCATACTAGCGTACTACATACTTAAACTGCATACTATGTAGTCATCGTCGCATACTATTTAGCATGTACCGTTTAGTAAAAAGTATGCAGTATGCCACATAGCCCTGATGATAGCCCTGACTGGCTGAGTAGGGGAGGTGAGGCCGAGTGCGGGTGGATTTTTCCAAATTCAACAGAAATGCATCGCATTAACCAATCTGATAATAGCTCAGTTCCAATTTGATTAATTACTCTAAACGTTGAATAGAATAGGAATGGTTATAGGCAGACCATCATCAAATATTACGCGGTCTACTCCTCATGATTAGGCTCACCTGGACTCCATTTCCTCTCTCATTACCTCCCCTATATCTGCCACTCCCTTAGGTCTATTCCCCAGTCAGTAATAATGTTGTTCCATGTCCATACGCGACACTTGTGACTTGCGGTGTGCTCTGGTAGGTTTATTATTATACTCACTACCTGCACTTGCTTCCCGTCTCCCAGCGTCGTCGTGACAGAAGCCCATACAGCCCATCTATCCTATTTAAAAAATAACTGAAGACAGAAACAAGTTTGGTTCAATTTCAACATATTTATTAGTGAAACCAAAGTGCTGTAACAAAAACAAAAAAAACTTCTGTTTTCAAAGATGTGATCATTTTAATGAGAACAAAAACGACTTGGCCTACATTTGAACACCACCGCAGAAGCTTCGCTATTCGGTATCTTCCCAATTAAGTAGCCTAGTTTTGTCGATTGGCTACTTGAAGAGAACTAGGGTCTATCATTTTCAACCCACACTTTCCAATGCATTGTGGAAAAGTGTGCATCCAATTCTACTAGATGAAGAGCCGAAATGAGTATAACATTCTGGCGTTTAAACCATACTCGATTTTCGAATACTGAGAATGCATCATGCGAGATTGCTTTGTTTCCCATCATTTGTTGATTTCTGTAGCGCGTCCCCATATCTAATTGACCAGCTCTTGTTAAAGCCAAAAAATAGTATGACATCTGGGCATTTAAAGTAGACTCGATTTTCACATACAGCCACTGACTGACTGACAGGCAGGCACACACAGACAGGGATCATCAGTGCCTAACCCAGTGGGGATGTGGGATCTACTAAATTAAGTGGGCATGGAACACAATATACTGTTAGGCAGTGTGTCAAATGAGATTACTTGTCTTGCCACTCTGTAGGGGACACTTAAGTTTGAGGTAGAAAGAACTTCTAAGTAGAGTCTGCTCTTTGCATCCCGGGCTGAAACCGTTTTAGGTAGGGCTTTGATCACTGGCTGGGATTGAGACTTTAGGGATGCGATTGGATTAATTACTTTGGAATCTCATCCTGTAATGTAAAGAGGACAGATTGGCCCCATTTTGACTCCACACACATCCCATACATACTTGACTGTGTGTCTGTCGGCTTCCCAAGCCGTGTGTGTGTTCTCTCTCAAACACAACAGGAATGTAAGCTTGTGGGAGGCCTGATCACCGACAACGACGAGATAGCCTATAGGGAGGAGGTCAGAGACCTGGCCGGGTGGTGCCAGAAAAACAACCCAAACTAAAAATTGTCAACGACCCCACACACCTCAGTCATAGAATGTTCTCTCTCCTACCGCATGGCAAGCGGTACTGGAGCACCAAGTCTAGGACCAAATGGCTTCTCAACAGTTTTACCCCCAAGCCTTAAGACTCCTGAACAAGTAATTCAATGGCTACCCAGACTATTTGCGTTGTCCCCCAACCCCTCTTTTACGCTACTGCTACTCTCTGTTTATCATATATGCATAGCCACTTTAACCATACCTACATGTACATACTACCTCAATTAGCCCGACTAACCAGTGCCCGTATATAGACTCGCTACTGTATATAGCCTTGCTACTGTTATTTTTCACTGTCTTATTACTGTTGTATTATTCTTTATGTTTCTATCGTTCACTAAATACCAATTTTTTTTACTTAAAAATCGCACTGTTGGTTGGGGTCTGTAAGTAAGCATTTCACTGTAAGGTGAAACACCTGTTGTATTCGGCGCACGTGACAAATAAACTTTGATTTGAGTTGGTGGTAGCAGCAGTGGTGGGTGTTCAGCAACATGTTAATGCAGCAGTCAGAAAATTCAATGGCAAGAGAGGGCTGAGAGGGTAACAGAGACAGGGAGAGGGAAGGTAGAAGACACGGAGAGAGAAACATATAGGTAGTCTTTTGGAGAGAGGGAGAGAACAGGGACATTTTGTGCTATAATTCAGAGAATGAAAAACAGAAATTAAGAAAGAGAATGGCGTGAATGGAGAGAGACATCTTTTGATTCACCAATACCCCCCTACACACACAGACACACACACAATGCATGGTGGCAAATCTCACAATCTTCATCCTGACATCTGTATCATTAAACTAAGATGGGTTCCCGGTTTTCCTGGAGGCTAAGGAGGGAGGGGAGAAGGTGAAGTCATGTTGAAGAGTTGTATTCTAGACAGGGCGACTGTGTTGAGATGGATGGGCATGGGAGAGTGTGCATTTATTCCAGACACAATCATACTAACACAATACTCTCAAACACACACTGATAAACACTGTCAGATACAGTACATATGGTGTGGCAATCAGGCGCACAGCTTTTGGCCAGTGGAGATTAAGCAGATTTAATTAATCTAATTATAGTTGGCCTTGCTTACATCAGATCTGATTCTATTATGACAGGGATTTCTCTTTCTGATTACTGTTCTGGTGTAATGCAGAAAAGTATCTCTGTCTGAGTGTGTGTGTGTGTGTGTTATGACAACTGTAGTCTTCTCATCCACCCTCTCCCTTGTTTCTCATCCCTCTCTGAGTGTTGCTGTGATGAATGCCTCAGTGCCCTGTCAGAGGGTGGAGAGGGCGTATGTAGCGTGGGCAGAGATACTCTAGTGGACAGGGCACCTGCTTGGCACAGGGCATACAACTCTGACAGAGGGGAATGCCAGCCCTGGGAATTTGGGTGTGTCTGGCCTTTTGGGTGTTGAAATGAGCTTTCTGCTATTCTGTGTGTGCTCGTTCGTTGGAGTGTTTCGCTCGTGTATTATCTACAGGGAGTGTAGAAGAAACGGTTGGTGTGTAGGACAGTTCTGTAGACACCAGCTGGAGACAGGAAGGGAGACATTACAGCCCTGCTCCTGTGCAGATGGCTTACTGGCCAACACACACACTGTTACTAGTACTGTACATTGTGTGTGTATGTGTGTGTGTGTGTGTGTGTGTGTGTGTGTTCTGCCCATCCCACTTGAAGAGCCCCAACAATGCCTCTGAACAGACTGGGGGATTATATTAGCATATAGAGATCTTGTTGCATATCTGTGTGTGTGTGTGGTGATGCACATGTGGTCTTGAACACGTCTGTGTATGTGTTGTGGTATAGGTGTTATACCACGGCATTGTTCCATACTCGTTTCTGATTGGCTAGAAGCGCATTCTAGAGTGGGAATGTGGTGAGTAATGAGCATGAATGTCTCCGGTCTGTCAACGTTGCAGTCATGACGCAAATGGTGCTATGCTGTCATCCTCCTACATGTCTCTCATTTGACCAGCTGTTTTCAGCAACTGGTATTGTTGACCTCAGTTGTCATATTGCCAGACATGCTAGCAACAAACTATTTAGCTAGCTTCTAGCCTAGTGTTTGATATACAATGCAACCACCTCTACGGTAATGAACAGTCTCCTAACCAGACGGCAACTTTTTTTCATGCCAAATGAAATCACGGATCATCAGCTCCTTCTTATGGATGTATCCAAATAAATGTCACTAGCAGACAGCTTAAATAAACACATGCAGCTACTTTACTGTTATTCTGGCAGCACTGTTTGACGTGACTGGTATGACATGTCCTCCATTATTTCCAAGATAATGTACAGAGCGTCTATCTCTTACATGTACCTCTGTATTTGTGGTCCTGCCAGTACACACAATGCTAGAAACCATCTCTGCAGTAATTTGCTCCTCCATCCTCAGGCGCTGAAGGAGTGGCTGTGACAGATGTGTTTGTCTGCTATTATACTGCAGGCTCCCTGACCACCAATGACTGTCCCTTCCTCACCACCTCAGACACACCTCTGCTCTTCAATCTGGGGAAAGAGTCTATACTGTCCACATACATCTGATGAAATCTACTCAGATGTACACTGAATGTACAAAACATTAGGAACACCTTCCTAATATTGAGTTGCAACCCTTTTTGTCCTCAGAACAGACTCAATTCGTCAGGGCATGGACTGAAATAGGTGTCGAAAGCGTTCCACATAGATGTTGACTCCAATGCTTCCCACAGTTGTGTCAAGTTGGTTTGATGTCCTTTGGGTGGTTGACCATTCCTGATACACACGGGAAATGGTTGAGCGTGAAAAACCCAGCAGCGTTGCAGTTCTTGACACACTCAAACCGGTTCGCCTGGCACCTACTACCATACCGCCCGTTCAAAGGCACTTAAATGTTTTGTCTTGCCCATTTTACCTGGATTCACATGGTTATTTCATGTCATGGAAAGAGCAGTTGTTCCTAATGTTCTGTACACTCAGTGTATAGTCAATGAACGAATTCATAGAACTGAACCAGAGCTGTAAACAAGCATCATTAAAGGGGCAATCTGCAGTTGCTACATCCATTTTTGGACTATATTAATGATATGTAACCATTGTTTCTTGAAGATTACTTATAAATGCATCATGAGCTTAGTTCAACTGTCATAACCCATCAGAATCCAAAATATATGTTTGTAAACAAAGTAAATGTAAACATTTGACATTACATTTGAGTCATTTAGCAGACAAGAGCGACTTACAGTCATGAGTGCATATATTTTCATACTGGTTCCACATAACCTTAGCGTTAGAAGCGACATGCTCTACCAACTCAGCCACACGGGACTATACAAACACGATATTGCTTCAAAAAATGTTAAACTATCGTTTTGATAGCATGGATGGTAGTCCTTGGATCCATAGCTCTGTTTTTGAACTTGAAAGTGGTTGTATTTCTCCAGCCCCATTCCTCAGCTTTTTACCGAAACATTGTTTCAACTGCTGATTCCCCCTTTAACATAGCAACACAATCATTTGACAGTGGTTGAATATCGATCATCTTTCCCACCGGAGGGGAAGTCATGGAATTCAAATGGAAATTATATTGATTCCAGCTCATCACTTTAGTGGGGTTTACAAGTACGATGCAAGTCGCTCCATGTTGATACATTCATACATTACTACAGATAATGATCCTTTTGAAAATCATTCCCAAGGATGATGAGGTAATACTATGTCATCACCATTAGTCTATGGTCATGGGCATCACAAAGGCTAGTAATGGAGGTTGTGTGTAAGGCCTATGTCACCTCTAAGGCGACAGTAAACACTGTATGTCAGGCTTATGTCATGATGAAATCTTCTCTCATTGTGTTCGTTTCCAGCTTGATAACCCAGACGAGCAGGCTGCACAGATCAGGAGAGAACTGGACGGACGACTGCAGATGGCTGATCAGATCGCCAGGGTAAGACACCACTACCTGAAAGTAAAGTAGAGAATTAGACACCAACCCACCTCTCTTAAATCACCTCACCAGAGCTGTAACAGATACTGTAGAAGGCAGTAGGCCTAAGGCCTATACACTAAGTAGTAGAGGTACTACAGTGTGTGTGTGTTGTGAACCGTAGGCCCTCACATGAGCAAAACAGCCTCAATAATGTAAAAGCAGAAGTAGACTCAGGGCAGGAGTACGCATGAATAAACATCCTCTTTAAAAAATACTGTACACTTGATCGTGTTGATCGTGATCGTGTGCCTGCGTGTGTATGTCCCTGTGTGTATGCCTGCGTGCGTCTGTCTAACAGGGCGGCAAGTTTCCCAAGTTTGTGTCCAAAGAGATGGAGGCCATGTTCATAGAGGAGCTGAGATCCTCAGTGAACCTGCTGATGGCTAACCTGGAGAGCATGCCCGTGTCCAAGGGAGGAGAGTTCAAACTGCAGAAGCTCAAACGAGGGCACAACACCTCCATCATAGACATGGGCCAGGAGGACGAGAACACGCTGTCCAAGTCTGATGTGGTGCTCTCCTTCACTCTGGAGGTATGGTTGGTTAACACTGCAGCTCACACAGCCTGCCTGAGACACAGAAATATCTATAGTCAATAAATGTTCAACCCGTTATGTCAAGCATAAATAAGTTCAGGAGTAAAAATGTGTTTTAACACGTCACATTATAAGTTGCAGGGACTCTGTGTACAATAATTGTGTTTTAACAGGATTTTTGAATGACCTCATCTCTGTACCCCACACATAAATATCTGTAAGGTCCATCAATCGAGCAGTGAATTTCAAACTCAGATTCACAGACCACAAAGACCATTCAGGTTTTCCAACGCCTCGCAAAGAAGAGCACCTATTGGTAGATGGGTAAAAAAAAATGTGGGCAGACAATGAATATTCCTTTGAGCATGGTGAAGTTATTAATTACACTTTGGGTGGTGTATCAATACACCCAGTCACTACAAAGATACAGGTGTCCTTCCTAACTCAGTTGCCGGAGAGGAAGGAAACCGCTCAGGGATTTCACCATGAGGCCAATGGTAACTTTGAAACAGTTACAGAGTTTAATGGCTGTAACAGGAGAACTGAGGATCAATCAACATCTTACTGCAGTTACTCTACCATACTAATCTAAATGACAGCATGAAATGAAGGAAGCCTGTACAGAACAAAAATATTCCTAAACATGCATCCTGTTTGCAATAAAGCACTTAAGTAAAACTGCAAAGAATGTGGCAAAGATATTAACTTTATGTCCTGAATACAAAGTGTTATGTTTGGGGCAAATTGAACACAACACATCACTGATTACCACTCTTCATATATTCAAGGATGGTGGTAGCTGCATCATGTTTTGGGTATGCTTGTCATCAACAAGGACTAGGGAGTTTTTGAGGATAAAAATAAACGTAATAGAGCTAAGCACTTTGTCATTATAGGTTATTGTGTGTAAATGGGTGAGAAATTATCCATTTAATCCATTTTGAATTCAAGCTGTAACACAATACAATTTGGACTACTGTAAGTCAAGTGGTATGAATACTTTCTGAAGGCACTGTAGGCTCTGATGAGTAATGTCCTATGGGACATAGTCCCTCTCTCGTATACCTCAGAAATGTTTGTTGCAGCAGTCGTAATGTTTTACACTCCCTATTCTGCTGGTCTCAGGGGACATGGCTGTAGATCAGAGGCTGAGCTGATCTGGGCGGCCCATGTCTGTGAAAAACCAAGGAAGCTGTTTCTTTATAGTAGTATCTGTCACGCCCTGGTCTTAGTATTCTGTGTTCTCTTTATTATTTTGTTTAGGCCAGGGTGTGACATGGGTGAATTATATGTTTGTCTTGTCTAGGGGTTTTGTAGATTGATCGGGTTGTGTTTAGTACAGTAGTCTAGGTAAGTCTATGGTTGCCTAGAGTGGTTCTCAATCAGAGGCATGTGTTTATTGTTGTCTCTGATTGGGAACCATATTTAGGCAGCCATATTCTTTGAGTATTTGGTGGGTGATTGTTTCTGTCTCTGTGTTTGTTGCACCAGATAGGGCTGTTTCGGTTTTTCACGTTTCTTGTTTTTGTATATTGTTCATTTTTCATCTTTCATTAAAGATGTATAAAGATAACCACGCTGCATTTTGGTCCTCCTCTCTTTCACCAGAAGAAAACCGTAACAGAATCAGTGTATTTAACAGTGCTCTAATTGTTAAATGTAATTTTGTGTTTGACTGAAACTAGTTTGTAGCAGCAGATGTGTGTTGGAAATAAGTGATATGTGTGTATGTGTATATATATATATATATATATATATATATATATGTATGTATATTAGAGGTTGACCGATTAATTAGGGCCGATTTCAACTTTTCATATTTTGGGGCGGCAATTTGCCGATTAAAACAATTTTTATTATTAAATTATTTTTTTATTCCTTTTATTTAACTAGGCAAGTCAGTTAAGAACACATTCTTATTTTCAATGACGGTCTAGGCACGGTGGGTTAACTGTCTCGTTCAGGGGCAGAACGACAGATTTTCACCTTGTCAGCTTGGGGGATCCAATCTTGCAACCTTACAGTTAACTAGTCCAACGCAATAACGACCTGCCTCTCTCTCATTGCACTCCACAAGGAGACTGCCGGTTACGCGAATGCAGTAAGCCAAGGTAAGTTGCTAGCTAGCCTTAAACTTATCTTATAAAAAACAATCATAATCACTAGTTAACTACACATGGATAATATTATTAGATATTATCTAGCGTGTCTTGCGTTGCATATAATATGACTGAGCATACAAGCATCTAAGTATCTGACTGAGCGATGATAGGCAGAAGCGAGGGGGACGGATGCTATACTGTTACACTGGCAATACTAAAGTGCCTATAAGAACATCCAAGAGGCAAAGGTTAATGAAATACAAATGGTAGAGGGAAATAGTCCTATAATTCAATTCCTATAACTACAAGCTAAACCTTCTTACCTGGGAATATTGAAGACTCATGTTAAAAGGAACCACCAGCTTTCATATGTTCTCATGTTCTGAGCAAGGAACTTAAACGTTAGCTTTCTTACATGTGTAACGGTTTTCTTTAGGTGAAGGAGAGGCGGACCAAAATGCAGCGTGGTTGTTATTCATGTTTTTTTAATGAAGGAAAACTATACATGAATAAACTAAAACAATAAACGTGTGAAAACCTAAACAGCCTATCTGGTGACAACAAACACAGAGACAGGAACAATCACCCACGAAACACTCAAAGAATATGGCTGCCTAAATATGGTTCCCAATCAGAGACAACGATAAACACCTGCCTCTGATTGAGAACCACTCCAGACAGCCATAGACTTACCTAGAAAACCCTACTATAATACAAACCCAATACCTAACAAAAACCCCAAGACAAAACATACCACACACACAAAACCCATGTCACACCCTGACCTGACCAAATTAATAAAGAAAACACAAAATACTAAGACCAGGGCATGACAGAACCCCCCCCCCCAAGGTGCAGACTCCCGACCGCACAACGAAACCCATAGGGGAGGGTCCGGGTGGGCGTCTGTCCATGGTGGTGGCTCCGGCGCGGGACGTGGACCCCACTCCAACAAAGTCTTAGTCCCTTTGCCTTGCTGCTCCATGCTGACTGGCGGCTCTGGCTGCTCCATGCTGACTGGCGGCTCTGGCGGCTCCTTGCAGACTGGCGGCTCTGGCGGCTCCTTGCAGACTGGCGGCTCTGGCGGCTCCTTGCAGACTGGCGGCTCTGGCGGCTCCTTGCAGACTGGCAGCTCTGGCGGCATCCTGCAAACTGGCAGCTCTGGCAGCTCCTTGCAGACTGGCAGCTCCTTGCAGACTGGCAGCTCCTTGCAGACTGGCAGCTCCTTGCAGACTGGCAGCTCCTTGCAGACTGGCAGCTCCTTGCAGACTGGCAGCTCCTTGCAGACTGGCAGTTCTGAACAGGCGGGAGACTCCGGCAGTGCTGTAGAGGAGGAAGGCTCTGGCAGCGCTAGATAGGCGGGAGACTCCGACAGCGCTGGAGAGGAGGAAGGCTCTGGCAGCGCTGGACAGGCGAGGCGCACTGTAGGCCTGATGCGTGGTGCTGGCACTGGTGGTACTGGGCCGAGAACACGCACAGGAAGCCTGGTGCGGGGAGCTGCCACCGGAGGGCTGGTGCGTGGAGGTGGTACTGGGTAGACCGGACCGTGCAGGCGCACTGGAGCTCTTGAGCACCGAGCCTGCCCAACCTTACCTGGTTGAATGCTCCCGGTCGCCCTGCCAGTGCGGCGAGGTGGAATAGCCCGCACTGGGCTATGCAGGCGAACCGGGGACACCGAGCGCAAGGCTGGTGCCATGTAAGCCGGCCCAAGGAGACGCACTGGAGACCAGCTGCGTAGAGCCGGCTTCATGGCACTTGGCTTAATGATCACTCTAGCCCGGCCGATACGCGGAGCTGGAATGTACCGCACCGGGCTATGCACCCGCACTGGGGACACCGTGCGCTCCACAGCATAGCACGGTGCCTGCCCGGTCTCTCTAGCCCCCCGGTAAGCACAGGAAGTTGGCGTAGGTCTCCTACCTGGCCTCGCCATACTCCCTGTGAGCCCCCCCCCAAAAAAAATTGGGGGCTGACTCTCGGGCTTCCTACCGCACCGCCGTGCATGTCTCTCCAACTCCATTCTCCGATAACCTTCCGCGCACTGCTCCATCGAATCCCAGGCGGGCTCCGGCACTCTCCCTGGGTCGACCGCCCACCTCTCTATCTCCTCCCAAGTAGTATAGTCCATACTCTTACTGTCCAAAATGTCCTCCCATGTCCATTCCTCTTTTCGCTGCTGTTGCCCGTTACCACACCGCTTGGTCCTGTTGTGATGGGTGATTCTGTAACGGTTTTCTTTAGGTGAAGGAGAGGCGGACCAAAATGCAGCATGGTTATTATTCATGTTTTTTTAATGAAGGAAAACTATACATGAATAAACGTGTGAAAACCTAAACAGCCTATCTGGTGACAACAAACACAGAGACAGGAACAATCACCCACAAAACACTCAAAGAATATGGCTGCCTAAATATGGTTCCCAATCAGAGACAACGATAAACACCTGCCTCTGATTGAGAACCACTCCAGACAGCCATAGACTTACATAGAAAACCCTACTATAATACAAACCCAATACCTAACAAAAACCCCAAGACAATACACACCACACACACCAAACCCATGTCACACCCTGGCCTGACCAAATTAATACAGAAAACACTAAATGTTTGCATTATTTAAATCAAATTGAACATGTTTTATTGTTTACTTGAGGCTAAATTGATTTTATTGATGTATTATATTAAGTTAAAATAAGTGTTCATTCAGTATTGTTGTAATTGTCATTAATAAAAATAAATGTAAAAAAAAATAATACAGATTAATCGGTGTCGGCTTTTTTGGTCCTCCAATAATCGGTATCGGCGTTGAAAAATCATAATCGGTCGACCTCTAATGTATATATGTGTTTGATCAGCTTTTATTTTTCTCTCAGGTGGTGATTGTGGAGGTTCAGGGGTTAAAGTCGCTGGCGCCCAATCGGATCGTCTACTGCACCATGGAGGTGGAGGGGGGGCATAAGCTCCAGACTGACCAGGCCGAGGCCTCCAAACCAACGTGAGTGTGACACAAACACATGCACATATGCTGTGCACATACATGACATTACAGCGTTATTTAGGAATAAATACCTAGTAACTGGGTAATAAGTTCAGTGCATTCTAATTGTTTTTTTTTATCTAAACAAAGTCATGTTAGCTAATCAGGTTAGGAACTACATAACTGCTTTTAGATTTATCAGCACCTGATACAGATTGTGTTAATATGAGCAGTAAGTCTTGAGTCCTCGTTGGGTGGCCTCATGTTCTGGCCATAGCTGCACAGCATGATGTGGTAATGATATTGCCTGTGCGAGTGGGATCAGGGCACAGATAACAAGGTTGTAGACGCTGAGCCGTACTGATTACCCAACATGCACCTTGCGCCACTGCTTGTGTTCTCTAGCAGGTGACTGAGGTGGGACGTGAGGATGTGTTGAGACATTTGCTTTGCTTTAATAAAGGATACTCACAGATGTATGTAGAGTATCAGAGATGAGTAAGTAATCCATATCTCTTCCTGATATAGATGATGAATTCATCATTGTCAGTAGAGGGAATTATTTCCTCATGTATAATGCAGGACTCATCACCACTCTTCCGTCCTTCTCCTCCCCTCTTCCCTCTGCCGTACTTCTCCCCCTCCCATCTTCTCTCTGCCGTCCTCTCCAGGGTTTTTTGGGATCAAAAGGGGGCTTAGGTAGTGGGTGTGGCAGGGGGTGTGGCAGGGGGAGTGGCAGGGGGAGTGGCAATGAGAGCGTGGCACAAATGTTTCATTCTGCAAATTTCTCCATGGAGCTGAGAGACATTTTTGCTAATTTCCTGCAATTCTACACATTTTGCCATAGGCTTATGCTGTATTATTTTGCTCAAACATAATAAAATGAATACTCAAAATGAATGAATTGTTTTTGGTATTGTATATTCTCCTTGACTGTCTAGCTTTTATTTTGGTGATTATTAGAGCTCAAAGATTATATTATTTAAAAAATATATTAGCTCCATTATCTTTCCTACATACCTTCTGTTTTTAGTCTATTTCCTCTCTTCCCCTCCCTCTGATTTGAACAGCAGGATGGTATGTTCTAGACCCCCTGCTAGAGCTATAGTAGCTAAATCAGTTTGTAACAGTAACCCTGTACCCTAGCCATCAATACTCATTCAGAAGTGTTCATCTTGAAGAGGGCCTTGTTCTGAGTGAACAGATGTTGATTGTAGTTTTAGGGTCACGCTGTTACTGTAACACACCCTAAATATGTGAGGCAGTGGGTTTTGTCATCTGTTACATTCAGAGTTATCAGTCTCTATGCCCTGAGTGCACAGAGATAGAGAGTAGATATTGTCTACCGTCTAGACTATGGCAAGGGATGCAGCTGTGCCCATCATTGACATCAAACTGTGTGTCCAAGCTTATGGGTTAGGGTTACAATTAGGGTTAGAATTAAGGTTTGAGGCCTCCCAAGTGGCGCAGCCTGGCGTCGTCCGAGTTAGGGGAGGGTTTGGCCGGGGGCTTTACTTGGCTCTTCACACTCTAGTGACTCCTGCAGGCTGACCTCAGTTGTCAGTTGAAGGGTTTTTCCTCCGACACATTGGTGCGGCTGGCTTCCAGGTGAAGCGGGCGGGTGTTACGGGTCATGCTTCGGAGGAGGCATGACTCGGCCTTCGCGTCCCAAGCCTGTTGGGGAGTTGCAGTGATGAAACAAGATCAAAATTGCAGGTAAAATTTAAAAATAAAACAAATGAAAAGGTTAGGGCTTGGTTAAGGATTTTAAATGGGAAGACATTTTTAGTCCCCACAAGCATAGTAAAACAAGTGTGTGTGAGAAAGAGAAGGGGCTATTTTAAGCCCTGCTTCCTCACAGTGGAATGTGATGAGATCAGATGGGATCTGTGAGTGGATCAGTGGAAACTTTAGTTCAACCTCAATTGTTCCTGAAACAGAGTAGAGTTTATTTGTGCTAGATACAGTATCTCGGTCAGACAGCCATGGATAACGGAACACTGAGTACATTTATAAAAGGGATCCATTCCTTCTCTTCCATGATGCACAGACGGCCAGTCTCCTGCTGAACTTTGCATAGGAATGTTAGGTTCTAAATATCAGTAAGAACTCGACGGACATCATGAAAACTTAAATCAAGTTTATTCATCCCAAAGGATCGAATAGCTGAACCGACTAAGACATATTCACACAAGCACTGATATTTAACTATTTATCCTATGCGGAGTCTCCTCCTACACATCTGAACAGCCAATGCATCTCTGTTGCTTGACAGAGAGCCTTAGTGATATCTGTTCTTCCTCACTTCACCTGACCTGACCTCTGCCCCAAAGTGCTCACTCCTCCCCAACTCACGGCTGTCATGGTGACTGGTACCAGACTGTGTCTCTTCTCCTCCCAGAGGATCCCTCCCATAGGATCCCTGATGGCTAACAACAACATATCCTGACATAATGTAAACGTTATACATTACCCTCTCTCCCTCACTGACATGAATAAGTATATTTCATATTCTCAGAACCCAACAGTCCCCTCTGTTGAACATTAACCCCATACTGTTCATCACTATATAAACTTGGACATTTATTATAAATGGGCAAACAATGATAATACAACATGAGCAAAAAATGTAACATAATTAACATTCACAGTGAGGTTTACAAACTCCGACTTATGGCCTCTGTTCTATAGTCACACCATGCACACGTGCCTGCTGGATCTGTTGACTTCTTCCAGTTCAACTTTCTCCTTCTGGTTCCTAAGAGAGTGACAGCACAAGAGTTCAAAGGTCAAACGGAACACAAGACATATCAGCATTAATAAGGTGGTAAGCTATGCATAATTATATATGCATGAAAACCCAAAGTCTGATAGCATGACAATTCCCACTCTCTCTTCACCTGTCTCTATGCCTCCAGGATACTGGATTCCACAAAAATGAAGGCCCTAGAGAACCTCACCCAGTCTTCCCCTTTCTGGCCACAGGCTCCGAAAGGTGTTCCCAAGCCATGTCATTTTCACTTTGTTCTCCTTCTTCCTCCATTGCCACCCGATAGGCACGTCACCTGATAGGCAAGTGCGTATCCCGAATCAATGCCTTCAGAATGTTGTGACATGACGATCTTTACCGCTGCAAGGAATACTGTGTGGACCAGACCAATGCTGTCCCAACACCCCTGCCTAGTGTTTCTTTATGTACACTCAATCTCCAGAATTCAGTTCGTGCTCCCGGTTATCTCCTGCTCCTCATGTGCCACTTTCACCTGGGAATATACACGCTGCAACGCATGGGTCATTTCCTGACAACAGAACAACAGACTCTCCCAACAAAGCTACTAGAGTAACCCCTGCTACTACTAACACTGCCCATGACGCATACCTCCAAATACCTAATTTACACCGTAGTCCAATTCCATGCTGTTACTACCTGTATATGGCCACCTTCAGTTACTGTCCCTACAGCGACTGCCGTGAGAATAATCACTGCATGGAATCTGTCAAGTGTTTGCTGGTTGTTATAAATGGGGAAGAGATTAATGTCGTTGGAAGAATATCCATCCTAACAAAACTCTGAATCATAGGTTTCCTGAAAGTTTACAATAGTGTCTGAAATGCCAACACTATCTCTGCTACTTTCACCATGATCTGGGTATGTGCAATAGTCCCTATATTGTGCACAGTTAGCTGTCCTCCCTCTCCTACGAGCTATCTCCTGTAACAATATACAGTGCCTTGCGAAAGTATTCGGCCCCCTTGAACTTTGCAACCTTTTGCCACATTTCAGGCTTCAAACATAAAGATATAAAACTGTATTTGTTTGTGAAGAATCAACAACAAGTGGGACACAATCATGAAGTGGAACGACATTTATTGGATATTTCAAACTTTTTTAACAAATCAAAAACTGAAAAATTGGGCGTGCAAAATTATTCAGCCCCCTTAAGTTAATACTTTGTAGCGCCACCTTTTGCTGCGATTACAGCTGTAAGTCGCTTGGGGTATGTCTCTATCAGTTTTGCACATCGAGAGACTGAAATTTTTTCCCATTCCTCCTTGCAAAACAGCTCGAGCTCAGTGAGGTTGGATGGAGAGCATTTGTGAACAGCAGTTTTCAGTTCTTTCCACAGATTCTCGATTGGATTCAGGTCTGGACTTTGACTTGGCCATTCTAACACCTGGATATGTTTATTTTTGAACCATTCCATTGTAGATTTTGCTTTATGTTTTGGATCATTGTCTTGTTGGAAGACAAATCTCCGTCCCAGTCTCAGGTCTTTTGCAGACTCCATCAGGTTTTCTTCCAGAATGGTCCTGTATTTGGCTCCATCCATCTTCCCATCAATTTTAACCATCTTCCCTGTCCCTGCTGAAGAAAAGCAGGCCCAAACCATGATGCTGCCACCACCATGTTTGACAGTGGGGATGGTGTGTTCAGCTGTGTTGCTTTTACGCCAAACATAACGTTTTGCATTGTTGCCAAAAAGTTCAATTTTGGTTTCATCTGACCAGAGCACCTTCTTCCACATGTTTGGTGTGTCTCCCAGGTGGCTTGTGGCAAACTTTAAACAACACTTTTTATGGATTTCTTTAAGAAATGGCTTTCTTCTTGCCACTCTTCCATAAAGGCCAGATTTGTGAAATATACGACTGATTGTTGTCCTATGGACAGAGTCTCCCACCTCAGCTGTAGATCTCTGCAGTTCATCCAGAGTGATCATGGGCCTCTTGGCTGCATCTCTGATCAGTCTTCTCCTTGTATGAGCTGAAAGTTTAGAGGGACGGCCAGGTCTTGGTAGATTTGCAGTGGTCTGATACTCCTTCCATTTCAATATTATCGCTTGCACAGTGCTCCTTGGGATGTTTAAAGCTTGGGAAATCTTTTTGTATCCAAATCCGGCTTTAAACTTCTTCACAACAGTATCTCGGACCTGCCTGATGTGTTCCTTGTTCTTCATGATGCTCTCTGCGCTTTTAACGGACCTCTGAGACTATCACAGTGCAGGTGCATTTATACGGAGACTTGATTACACACAGGTGGATTGTATTTATCATCATTAGTCATTTAGATCAACATTGGATCATTCAGAGATCCTCACTGAACTTCTGGAGAGAGTTTGCTGCACTGAAAGTAAAGGGGCTGAATAATTTTGCACGCCCAATTTTTCAGTTTTTGATTTGTTAAAAAAGTTTGAAATATCCAATAAATGTCGTTCCACTTCATGATTGTGTCCCACTTGTTGTTGATTCTTCACAAAAAAATACAGTTTTATATCTTTATGTTTGAAGCCTGAAATGTGGCAAAAGGTCGCAAAGTTCAAGGGGGCCGAATACTTTCGCAAGGCACTGTATATTGGGACTCATGTCGTCCAAAAAGTTAGACTTTTGAATCATCTGTCCATAGAACATTCTTCCAAGAGTCTTGATGATCATCCAGGTGCTTTTTGGCAAACTTGAGACAACTTTTTGGATGACATGGGTCCCATTATGTCTTTTTGACAGGGGGTGCAGGATTATTTTTGCCTGACTTAGATATGTTTCTGCTTATAATTTCCAACATTTTGCAACTTGTCAATAATTAGATACATGTAGCTTCTCTTTCTCTTTTTTTTTATTTATTTTTAATTTCACATTTGTTTAACCAGGTAGGCCAGTTGAGAACAAGTTCTCATTTACAACTGCGACCTGGCCAAGATAAAGCAAAGCAGTGTGACAATAACATAAACAGAGTTACACATAAACAAACAGAGTCAATAACACAATAGAAAAACCAATGTACAGTGTGTGTAAATGTAGAAGAGTAGGCAATAAATAGGCCATAGATGTAACGGATTTCCTCCTCTTCGTCTGAGGAGGAGTAAGGATCGGACCAAAGCGCAGCGTGGTAAGTGTTCATAATGATTTTAATTAAAGAAAGCACTGAACACTAAATCAAAACAATAAACGATTACGTGAATTTACAAAACCGAAACAGTACCGTGTGGCCCAAACACACACACGGAAACAAACACCCACAAACCAAAAGTGAAACCCAGGCTACCTAAGTATGATTCTCAATCAGAGACAACTAACGACACCTGCCTCTGATTGAGATCCATACTAGGCCGAACACAAAACCCAACATAGAAAAACAAACATAAGACTGCCCACCCCAACTCACGCCCTGACCATACTAAAACAAATAATAAAATAACAGAACTATGGTCAGAACGTGACAATAGATGTGAAATAATTACAATTTAAGATTAACACTGGAGTGATAGATGTGCGGATGATGATGTTCAAGTAGAGATACTGGGGTGCAAAAGAGCAAGAGGATAAATAACAATATGGGGTTGAGGTAGTTGGGTGTGCTATTTACAGATTGGCTGTGTACAGTAATCGGTAGCTGCTCTGACAGCTGATGCTTAAAGTTAGTGAGGGAGATATAAGACTCCAGCTTCAGTGATTTTTGCTATTTGTTCCAGTCATTGGCAGCACAGAACTGGAAGGAAAGGTGGCCAAAGGAAGTGTTGGCTTTGCGGATGACCAGTGAAATATACTTGCTCCAGCGCGTGCTACGGGTGGGTGTTGCTATGGTGACCCGTGAGCTGAGATAAGGCGGGGCTTTACCGAGCAAGGACTTATAGATGACCTGGAGCCAGTGGGTTTGGCAACTACTATGTAGTGAGGGCCAGCCAATGAGAGCATACAGGTTGCAGTGGTGGGTAGTGTATATAGGGTTTTGGTGACAAAATGGCACTGTGATAGACTACATCCAGTTTGCTGAGTAGAGTGTTGGAGGCTATTTTGTAGATGACATCGCCGAAGTCAAGGATCGGTAGGATAGTCAGTTTTACGAGGGTATGTTTGGCAGCATGAGTGAAGGATGCTTTGTTGCGAGATAGGGAGCCGAATCTAGGTTTAATTTTGGATTGGAGATGCTTAATGTGAGTCTGGAAGGAGAGTTCACAGTCTAACCAGACACCTATGTATTTATAGTTGTCCACATATTCTAAGTCAGAACCGTCCAAAGTAGTGTTGCTAGTCAGGCGGGCGGGTGCGGACAACAATCGCTTGAAGATCATGCATTTAGTTTGACTTGCATTTAAGAGCAGTCGGAGGCCCCGGAAGGAGAGTAGTATGGCATTGAAGCTCGTCTGGAGGTTAACACAGTGTCCAAAGAAATGCCAGATGTATACAGAAGGGTGTCATCTGCGTAGAGGTGGATCAGAGAATCACCAGCAGCAAGAGCAACATCATTGATATATACAGAAAAAAGAGTCGGCCTTAGAAGACTAAATAAACCCTTTCTCAACAGAATAATGCAATAGATTGATAGAGTGAATGCATCAATCTAGTTGGCATTGGTAAAGTTTTCATTGTCAACATTAGCTGAGCAAAGATGTTTTGAGACTGGGGAAAAAATACTATAAAGCAACAACAAAAAAAACAGGAAAGATTTTCTGTGCAAGATGTCCAAATTACATGAGTTTGACCGGTTGTAAGGAAAAAGAAAGCTGTGAAAGTGACCCAACGTGTTTCTGATGAGATATCTGGAAGAAATGTTAATTCTGCAGGAGTTTTTATTTAGGCCATGTTAGTTATAGACCTAGAGTCAGTTTCCAGATTTAAGTTTCTGTTTAACCCATCTAAACTACAGTTCCCTTGACATGCCATCAGCCTTATTTGAAGTCCCGTCTTGTGACTGTCGAATTTGTATAGCGCCTCACAATCATCACACATAACATAGCCGGCACTGCTATCATCCTCTTATAGCATATTTTCCAAACATTACTTTTCTTTCTCCCTTCTCTTTATTTTCAACTCTCATATCACAGCCTTTGTCTTACTGAATTGAACTTTGACAATGGCCTTTTTTCCTCTGTGGATTGACGTTAACTTTTTCTGCCCATTCCCAAAAGCATTGTTTGTCAATTGGCTGTGTAGTCTATTTGGTGCATGTACAGTTAAGCCCCAAAGCTTAGGCTTATGCACTAATACCAGATAGCCTAAAATAATGAAAGAAAAATCGTTGGGTTATGAGTCAACCCGCACATCATTAGTACGTGTGTATGTTTGTGGCTCCAGCTCTGTGCTCTACTATGTTGTGCTGCTCCGCACTTGTGGCTGAGCTAAGATTTACATCAATACTAAGTCCCATAGGAATGCCCCAGGCCTGTGCTCATGGCTACTGAGGCTCAAACCAACACCAGGCCTCACATCTGAGCCACGAGCCAGGCTTAGACATACACTCATCCCTAGATATACCAGGCGGTGTCAGAGGAAAGCCCTAAACATTTTCAATGACTCCAGCCACCCAAGTCATAGACTTTTCTCTCTGCTACCACATGGCAAGCAGTACCAATGCACTAAGTCTGGAAGCAACAGGACCCTGAACAGCTCCTACTGTACCCCCAAGCCATAAGACTGCTAAATAAGAAGTCCAGGTAGCTTTTTGGTTAACTATTTAACTATACTGAACAAAAATATAAAACGCAACATGTAACA
Source organism: Oncorhynchus mykiss (assembly GCF_057628025.1). Lineage (NCBI taxonomy): Eukaryota > Metazoa > Chordata > Actinopteri > Salmoniformes > Salmonidae > Oncorhynchus > Oncorhynchus mykiss. The sequence continues at coordinate 45,719,164 of NC_143028.1, forward strand.
AAGTCAAAGATTTTACTGAGTTACAGTTCATATAAGGAAATCAATAATTTGCAATAAATACATTAGGCCCTAATCTATGGAATTCACATGCCTGGGAATACAGATATGCATCTGTTGGTCACAGATACCTTGAAAGAAAGGTAGGGAGTGGATCAGAAAACCAGTCAGTATCTGGTGTGACCACCATTTGCCTCATGCAGTACGACACATCTCCTTCGCATAGAGTTGCTCAGGCGGTTGATTGTGGCCTGTGGAATGTTGGCGGGAACTGGAACACGCTGTCGTACATGTCGATTCAGAGCATCCCAAACATGCTCAATTGGTGACATGTCTTGTGAGTATGCAGGCCATGGAAGAACTGGGACATTTTCAGCTTCCAGGAATTGTGAACAGATCCTTGCGACATGGGGCCGTGCATTATCATGTTGAAACATGAGGTGATGGCGGTGGCACGACAACGGGCCTCAGGATCTTGTCACGGTATCTCTGTGCATTAAAATTGCCATTGATAAAATGCAATGGTGTTCATTGTCTGTAGCTTATGCCTGCCCATATCATAACACCAACACCACCATGGGGCACTTGGTTAACAACGTTGACATCAGCAAACTGCTCACCCACAAAACACCAAACACGTGGTCTGGGGTTGTGAGGCTGGTTGGATGTACTGCCAAATTCTCTAAAATTATGTTTGAGGTGGCTTATGGTAGAGAACTTAACATCCATTTCTCTGGCAACAGCTCTGGTGGATATTCCTGCAGTCAGCATGCCAACTGCACGCTCCTTCAAAACTTGAGACATCTGTGGCATTGTGTTGTGTGACAAAACGGCACAGTTTGTTATCGTCCCCAGCACAAGGTGCATTTGTGTAATGATCATGATGTTAAATCAGCCACACCTGTCGGTTGGATGGATTATCTTGGCAAAGGAGAAATGCTCACTATCAGGGATGTAAACAAATGTGTGCACAACATTTTAGAGAAGTAATATTTTTGTACCAATGGGACATTTCTGGGATCTTTTTCAGCTCATTACATGTTGTGTTGATATTTTTGTTCAGTGGTATCTGCATCCTTTTTGCACTAACATTTTTTGACTCGTCACATACGCTGCTGTTAGTGTGCTCATCTCAGGCACATTTTAATGAGGAATACATACTGTGATCCTGACATCAATTTATATCTGTCATTTTCTGAAAGCAACATACATTATGTAATGTCATTTTATGATATCTTGAATGTAATCCAGACTTTAGTGATGCGAGATAGAAAGCCAGTGTGAGGGTCTGTGCCAATGATGTACATAAACCCTGTATTGTTGATGCTATGTAATGACCAATGAAAAGCTTTGAAGCCAACCATTTTGGCACTCCATAGGAATAAATGGAATTCTACAGTATTTCAATTAAATGTTTCAAGGACACAATTACCTGTATTTAAGTATATTTTTTTATTGTTGACGTGAGGACAGTATATAGCCTCGCTACTGTTATTTTATTGTTGCTCCTTAATTATTTGTTATTTTTCTATATTTTTTTAATTAGTTTTAATTTACTTATTTCTTTAGTTTATTTTAGTAAATACTTTCTTAACACTTTTTTTTCTTAACTGCATTGTTGTTTAAGGGCTTGTAAGTAAGCATGGGAAGCGGTACCAAACTAACACTAGAGCAATTGCTTACTAGAGTTAGCGCAATGACTGGACATCTGTAGACTTCCAGTCATTGTGCTAACGCTAGTTAGCATTGGCTCATGAAACTACCTCTAACTTCCTTCATACTGGACACAGAGACATGCAAATGGAATCCACGAGTTCATCTGACTCTGGGGAAGTAGATAAAGGGCCTCATGGCCAAAATCCCGAGCTATCCCTTTAAGGTGTCTGTAATAGAATAATCGTGCAAAAACAAATGTACACAATAATAAATGCATTTCCATAGCTTCCAAAATATTTTTTACTATGGTGGGGAAGTGCCAAGATGGAGGCGCGGTGGCTTCAAAACAGCACCTCGTCAGTCATCTAGTGTATAAATAAATAATTGGTCCACTCTCAGGCTACAATGAAACAGCAATTACCACATTATATGCCTTCATCTGTGCTGTACAAATTAATTCAGAGACACATACTTAAGATGTTATATTGTCACATAGAGCAAGGCATAGAGCAAGGCAGTTAACCCCCAACAACAACTGCTCCCCGGGGGCCAATGACGTCAATTAAGGCAGCCACCCTCACCTCTTGATTCAGAGGGGTTGGGGTAGAAGACACGTTTCGGTTGAATGCCTTTAGTTGTGCAACTGACTAGGTATACCCTTTCCCTAGGTGCAGTGAAATGTGTTGTTTTACAGGGTTAGCCATGGTAATACAGTACCCCTGGAGCAAATTAGGGTTAAGTGCCTTGCTCAAGGGTACATCGACACCACTACGCCGCCTGCTAGGATGCGACACACCTGGGATGTGTTCAGTTTGATTAAACGTTTGCTATGTTGTGTGGCGGTTGTATTGAATGACACGTTTCCCCAAACCGTTCTTGAAAGTTTGCTCCGTTTGGTGGGTGTGGCGGGGTCTGGCGTGAAGTGAAGTGATTGACTAAATACATAGATTCCGCATGTGTTTCTCTGCTTATTAATAAATGTGATTTCAGTCTTGATACTTGAATTTTCCTTATACTCATCAATAGGTTGCTACAACCTAGCCTATGAATGAAAGTTTACAATGTAGATGCACACAGGTCGAGAGAAAAATATGAGGTGACAGACAGTGACACATTAAATACCTCCTTGCACAAACTTGCCTGCATCTAGTTTATCTACGGAGTAATCATTAGTTCAACAGTTGCAAACGAGAGTTTCTATTGGACGAATACAGGTATTTTTATCCTTGTTTCATTTGCTTCCGTTTAAACGCTTTTCAACAGAATTGGTGGAATGAATATACCACTGATCACGCGTAAACATGGTTCACTTTCATAGCAACCACGTTGTATTCCTTCTCGCCTCTATGCAGTCTCCTCCTCTCACCTTTTCCCTTCATTTGTGGGCTTCAATGCACAAGCTAAACCATGTCATAACCGCTACACACAGCCTACATCATTGTCCCCATATTAGCTAAAGTAACATCCTAGTCAAAATAGCTAATAGAACTAATACATTAGAAACCCGCTACAATCATGCAATAAAGTTAGTGAATAGTCAGTAAGCAGTTTCTCACGTTCTGACCCTAGTTCTTGTGTTATTTGTTTGTTTTAGTTGGTCAGGAAGTGAGTTGGGTGGGCATTCTATGTTTTGTGTTTCTAGGTTGTTTTTCTGTGTTCGGCCTAGTATGATTCTCAATCAGAGGCAGGTGTCGTTAAATGTCTCTGATTGAGAATCATACTTACGTAGCCTGGGTTTCACTGTTGTTTTGTGGGTGATTGTTTCTGTGTCTGTGTTTGTTCGCCACACGGTACTGTTTCGGTTTTGTTCACGTTTATTGTTTTTGTATTAGTGTTCATGTTCAGTTTTTTCATATTAAAAACATGGACACTTACCACGCCGCATCTTGGTTCGATCCTTACTCCTCTTCAGACGAAGAGGAGGAAATCTGCCGTTACACAGTTTAGTCTTGACTTGGATGAGTTCCAGTGTTGTATTGGATAGTCATTGCCAACTAGCTAACATAGCATCCCCCTGTTTGAGCTGGGTGTTTTAGTAGCCTAAACTAGCCAGCTGCATTTTCTAGCTAAGTAAGTGAAACTGAAATTGAAAAAATAAAACTCTGTCTCTTGCTTCTTCTTGTCACGCTCGTCGTTGGAATGAGGTGAGGACCAAAGCACAGCGTGGTGAGTGTTCATCATATATTTATTAAACCGAGAACACTAAACAAAATAACAAAGGCGAAACGAAACAGTTCTGAAAGGTGACATACACATAACAGAAAATAATCACCCACAAAACACAAGTGGGAAAAGGCTACCTAAGTATGATTCTCAATCAGAGACAACTAACGACACCTGCCTCTGATTGAGAACCATACCCGGCCAAACGCAAAACACAACATAGAAAAAGGAACATAGACAACCCACCCAACTCACGCCCTGACCCTACTAAAACAAAGACATAGCAAAAGAACTAAGGTCAGAATGTGACACTTCTTTATTTTTGAATAAATTAATTTGTTGAAAACTGTTCAACTGTTGTCTTTCTCTTTCTTTGAGTCAACTACTCACCACATTTTATGATCAGCAGTGCAAGCTAGCTGTAGCTTATGTGTTCAGTACTAAATTAATTCTCTGATCCTTTGATTGGGTGGACAACATGTCAGTTCATGCTGCAAGAGCTCTGATAGGTTGGAGGACGTCCTCCGGAAGTTGTCATAATTACTGTGTAAATCTATGGAAGGGGGTGAGAACCATGAGCCTCCTAGGTTTTGTATTAAAGTCAATGTACCCAGAGGAGGACATAAGCTAGCTTTCCTCCGGCTACACCATGTTGCTACCCTACAGAGTGCTGTTGAGGCTACTGTAGATCTTCATTGCAAAACAGTGTGTTTTAATTAATTATTTGGTGACGTCAATAAAACTATACTAAATATATCTAAAAAAGGATCACTTTTTTAAATGTTTTTCACAAATTCTATTTTTATGAAATTCACTGAGGAGGATGGTCTTCCGCTTCTGAGGAGCCTCCACTGGTGTGGTTTGATGTGGCAGTTAGATGTTTGTCGCCCATGAGACACCATAGGAACAAAGCCAGTAATCACTTCTTCAAAATAGCCATAATGAATCGACAATAATCTAAGATAACTCAACAGTTTTATTCATGCAATTGGCATTGAGGAGAATAGCACCTCAATCACCGGCTTCATCAATAAGTGCATCGACAACGACGTCCCCACAGTGACCGTAATTGTATTTAATTTTTTATTTAATTTCACCTTTATTTAACCAGGTGGGCTAGTTGAGAACAAGTTCTCATTTACAACTGTGACCTGGCCAAGATAAAGCAAAGCAGTGCGACACAAACAACAACACAGGGTTACACAAATTAATAAACAAACATACAGTCAATAATACAATAGAAAGTCTATATAAAGTGTGTGCAAATGAGGTATGATAAGGGAGGTAAGGCAATAAATAGGCCATAGTGGCAAAATATTTACAATATTGCAATTAAAAACTGAGGTGATAGATGTGCAGAAGATGAATGTGCAAGTAGAGCTACTGGGGTACAAAGGAGCAAAATAAATAAATAACAGTATGGGAATGAAGTAGTTGAATGGGCTAGTAACAGATGGGCTATGTACAGGTGCAGTGATCTATGAGCTGCTCTGACAGCTGGTGCTTAAAGTTAGTGAGGGAGATAAGAGTCTCCGGCTTTAGTGATTTTTGCAATTCATTCCAGTCATTGGCAGCACAGAACTGTAAGGAAAGGTGGCCAAAGGAGGAATTGGCTTTGGGGGTGACCAGTGAAATATACCTGCTGGAGCGTGTGATACGGGTGAGTGCTGCTATGGTGACCAGTGAGCTGAGATAAAGCGGGGTTTTACCTAGCTAAGACTTATAGATGACCTGGAGCCAGTGGGTTTGGCGACGAATTTGAAGCGATAGCCAGCCAACGAGAGCATACAGGTTACAGTGGTGGGTAGTGTATGGGGCTTTGGTGATAAAGAGGGGCCAGAAGTATAGAGAATGGTGTTGTCTGCGTAGAAGTGGATCAGAGAATCACCAGCAGCAAGAGCGACATCATTGATATATACAGAGAAGAGAGTCGGCCCGAGAATTGAACCCTGTGGCACTCCCATAGACACTGCCAAAGGTCCGGACTAGAGGCCCTCCGATTTGACACACTGAACTCTGTCTGAGAAGTAATTGTTGAACCACGTGAGGCAGTCATTTGAGAAACCAAGGCTGTTGAGTCTGCCGATAAAAATGTGGTGATTGACAGAGTCTTGGCCAGGTCGATGAATACAGCTGCACAGTATTGTCTCTTATCGATGGCGGTTATGATATCATTTAGGATCTTGAGCGTGCCTGAGGTGCACCCATGACCAGCTCTGAAACCAGATTGCATAGCGGAGACGGTATGGTGGGATTCGAAATGGTTGGTGATCTATTTGTTAACTTGACTTTCGAAGACCTTAGAAAGGCAGGGTAGGATAGATATAGGTTTGTAGCAGTTTAGGTCTAGAGTGTCTACCCCTTTGAAGAGGGGGATGACTGCGGCAGCTATCCAATCTTTGGGGACCTCAGACGATATGAAAGTGAAAAGGCTAGTGTTAGGGGTTACAAAAAGTTTGGCTGATAGTTTTAGAAAGAGAGGGTCCAGATTGTCTAGGCCGGCTTTGAAGCTCTTTCAGAACATCAGCTATCTGGATTTGGGTGAAGGAGAAATGTGGGAGGCTTGGACAAGTTGCTTTGGGGGGGTGCAGGGCTGTTGACCGGATTAGGGGTAGTCAGGTGGAAAGCATGTCCAGCCGTAGAGAAATGCTTATTTAAATGGTCAATTATCATGAATTTATCAGTGGTGACAGTGTTTCCTAGCTTCAGTGAAGTGCGCAGCTAGGAGGAGGTGGTCTTATTCTCCATGGGCTTTACTGTGTCCCAGAACTTTTTGGAGTTTGTGCTACAGGATACAAATTTCTGTTTGAAAAAGCTAGCCTTTGCTTTCCTAACTTCCCTGAAAAGTTGCATATCGCGGCGGCTATTCGATGCTAATGCAGTACGCCACAGGATGTTTTTGTGCTGCTCAAGGGCAGTCAGGTCTGGAGTGAACCACGGGCTTATCTGTTCCTGGTTCTACATTTTTGGAATGGGGCATGCTTATTTAAGTTGGTGAGGAAAGCACTTTTAAAGAATAACCAGGCATAACCAGAGAGATTTACATGGTTATCGAACGTTACGCCAGGGTAAGCCTACATGAAACACATACCTTAAGTGTTTCTCCAGATACCACAACACGCTCATAAGCAAACAAATAAAGTAAACTACTTGAATAAAGGTAACTTTATAAAAAATAAATATAGCTTGCATATCAGTTAGAATTGTAATGAACACAATGGGAGACAGAGCTGGTTTCAAGCGCAGGGCGCAGCAGGTGTTTATTATTAAAGGACCACAGGAGGAGGCAGGTAGCCTGGTCCAGGGGCAGGCAGAAGGTCATACACAGGGTGTTCAAAAAGGCAACAGTACAGGCAGGGAAGAGGCTAGTAACGTCATTCGGGAGATCAGGCTGATAACAGGAAAACCGATAGGCTAAGGTAGATGCAGGGAATAGGCAAAAGGCATCATTAGTGAGGCAGGCAAAAACTATCATATCACAGGAGGATTACATTACCGGAAAACCAGCGCTCCGAATAGAAGTGTGTCACAAACAATATCTCACAATGATGGGGTGCAAAGAACTAAACTAAATAGTGTGTGATAATGACATACAGGTGTCTGAACAGGTGGTCAGAATTCAGGTGATTAGGATCTGGAGAGTGAGCTGTGTTCATGGGATCTATGTGTTTGAGAGTGTGAGCTGGAGAGTGAGCTGCGTTCAGGGGATCTATGTGTTTGAGAGTGTGAGCTGGAGAGTGAGCTGCGTTCAGGGGATCTATGTGTTTGAGAGTGTGAGCTGGAGAGTGAGCTGCGTTCAGGGGATCTATGTGTTTGAGAGTGTGAGCTGGAGAGTGAGCTGCGTTCAGGGGATCTATGTGTTTGAGAGTGTGAGCTGGAGAGTGAGCTGCGTTCAGGGGATCTATGTGTTTGAGAGTGTGAGCTGGAGAGTGAGCTGCGTTCAGGGGATCTACGTGTTTGAGAGTGAGTTGAAAGCAGACGTTACAAGAAATAAGTAGAAACATTTGTTTGACACTTCTCAATATAACTTCTTACCACATACGTACTGCAGTCAATTGAACATATTTAACCTTTGATTTTCAGATCTAACAAAGTTAGTTACATTGAAATGTTGTGGTTGTAATGCCTTTCTAAATCTACCCTTCCACTGGGATCAAGAAAAAGCTCAATACAATCCTGATTAAAGGTCAGATTGGATTACTAAATCCTTATCCCTATTCGGAGGATCAGAATCTGTTTTCAGTTTTGAAAAACCCAGTGCTATCATTTAATCCTATCCGATTGCCGAAATCCAATAAGACAACTTTTGAAAAACTGGGCCCAGGGCATATAGTTTAAACAGGAAATATGTAGAAGAATAAAAATAAATGGCCAGATATCATTGAGAAGAGACCTTTGTTTCCCTTTTCCCCGGTATGTATTTAACCAGTTGCTGCACCTGACTTGTCGCGCCTCTTACGAACAACAGATGTGTCTTCTCCTAATGAATTTGCACAGCACTGATGAAGGCATTTGTTTATCACTTTGCACTAACATATTTTCTTATTCTTTCGAGCATGGATGAAATTATGTTGGCTTCCTTGGTTTTTCCTTTTCATGGTTTGAGTGAAAGTACCTACATATTTCTGCAAGCTCTTAGACTGCCATCTACAGGTGGTATGTAAAAACAGAATTACCAGGCTTTGGACAGCTACTTTGCTTAAAACACATATTTACAGACTTTTCATTGTCTGTAAATGTATGCTGTTAAATACTACACAATTAAAACCATCTGGAGAATATTCAATTTGTTATGTTTAAATCCATGCAATATTACGCTTCTCTGTAATTCATTATAGTAAATTATATTTTCCCTCTCAATTGGTGTCAAAATTGCAGAGTCGGCACTCTGCCAGTGCAATCTGCTCTGACAAGACAAACAGAGGAAAAACCCCAAGGAAATAGATTGCAGTCTTTTCTCCATGACTCATACATAGGCTAGTACCACCAGAGTGTTGTTGACTTGGAACGTGTGCATGTGTGACAGGCCGTTCTGTGGTGAGTCAACTGGTGAGCCCTTACACACTACTCCACACACTACTCAATAGTGGGAGAGCCCAATGTATTACACATGACTCACAGGGCTCATGATACAGAGGCATTGTAACACTGTGTCACAAAGTGTTCCCTGCCAAGGCTCCAGTACAGTGGCTACTGGGCTGGAGGGATGTGGGTCATGTTGATGGAAAGCAGCAATTCAACAGATGCTGGACATCAAGCCTGATAGGTTGTTGTTAATGGGTCATATGTGGAGCTGCTTTCAGGGCGTTGGTGGGGTCTGTCATGGAAACTGTGTTTCATTTAGAGCAGGTAATTTTATACCATGCAAAATGATTGAAATACGTACAGTTTAAGTGTGGAGAGAGGGCGATGGAGGGGGTGAAAGAGTGAGATGGACAGACTAATCTTCATTCTGCCGTATCAGTGCTCCCCCACCGCAGGCAGAGAGAACTGTAGTGAGCATGCTTAGTATTTTGAATGTGAAGCCAGTCCTGGCTATATTAACTCATGAGTGGCCACAAGCAGCCAAGACCTCTCTCTATTTCATGCTTATGTCGCACTTCCCACTGGCTCACATGCTTCTAGAATGTAACAAAGAGAATAGTGAGAATAGTGAGAATTGTGAGTCTTCCCATAGGACGAGCTTGAAACTTGGATCTGATTTGGCTTGGTCTGTGTACTCCTCTGTGGCTGTTTCTGGCAGGCCTGTGTTTGGTATTCTTTATAAGCTGCATTTCACAGTGTGTGCATGGAGCTGTCAGAGCTACAGAGAACATCCCAACTAGATTACCTAACAAGTCTGTTACCACAGGTGTGTGTGTGTGTGGTAAGATGGAATGGATTATGACTATCTGGACACTAACTCTAAATGCTTGTGAACCATCCAGAGTCTTAGGCTGCCTATCCTTGGTCATATAAGTATATACAGTATCTATATGGGATCCAATTTTGTGCTCCACGTTTCTAGCATATATGCTCTCTACCAACAACAACCCTGTGGCACAATGCATTTGAGTCCTATTATCAACTGTTTTCACGGCATTCTATAGTAGCATCTCCTTTTAAACACCCTCAATCTCCTGCTTCAGTTGGGTGAGCCAGAGATGTCACTTACTGTACACAGTATACCACTTACACACTTATATTATTGTATAGTAGTTAAACCTTACAAATTAATACTCAATACTGTCACATCTGGGAAATGCTTCATGGATGGTAGCCGCTGTGTGTTGTGAGAGCAGAATTGCAAGATTATGTTATACTGTAATCGCATCAAATGGTTGTTTTATGCAACAGAATAAGGGTTGTTAGAACACTCATCTGTGTGTGTTCTACTGAGGATGGGCCTCTGGGAGATTTAACACTGACAGAAGATTTACGATGTCTTTGGGTGATAAACCTAAAGAGACCGCATTCCATAGCATGAGTTAATGTTTCTGTTCTATAAGGTACCAGGGAGAGATGACTCCGGGACCAGACCCTGGTCTCTACACAATGAGAACAGTTTTTACAGCAGATACTCTTTGCTGTGAATTATAAGGATCTTTCATACAAATCTTAACCTCTCTAGGGTATGTGGGACGCTATCGTCCCACCTGGCCAACATCCAGTGAGATTGCAGAGCGCCAAATTCAAATACAGAAATACTCATTATAACAATTCAGAAAAGATACAACTATTTTACATAGGTTTAAAGATTAACATTAATCCACAGGCTCAAACGCAGTCACAACAGTCAGACAAAAAAATCCAAAATGTATCCGTAAAGTTCATAGAAACATGTCAGACGATGTTTATATTCAATCCTCAGGTTGTTTTTAGCCTAAATAATCGATAATATTTCAACCGGACAATAATGTCGGCAATATAAAAGGTAAACAAGAAAGGCACTCTCTCGGTCGCGCGCATGAAAAAGCTCTGTGACACGGCAGGGTCCACTCATTCAGACTGCTCTTACTCCCTCATTTTTCAGAAAACATGCCTGAAACAAGTACTAAAGACTGTTGACATCTAGTGGAAGGCATAGGAATTGCCATTTGAGTCCTAAGTCAATGGATACTGTAATGGCATTGAATAGAAAACTACAACAACAAAAAATCCTACTTCCTGAATGGATTTTTCTCAGGTTTTTGCCTGCCAAATCAGTTCTGTTATACTCACAGACATTATTCTAACAGTTTTGGAAACTTTAGAGTGTTTTCTATTCAAATCTACTAATTATATGCATATCCTATCTTCTGGACCTGAGTAGAAGGAAGTTTAATTTGGGCATGCTTTTCATCCAAAATTCGAAATGCTGTCTCCTACCCTAGAGAAGTTAACCATTCCATACATCTGTTGTTTGTCATGAAGATTGAAGGGGGTGTATCTTTGCTATAAAAGGCCATGGTATATTTTGTCGTTGAGCATCTCAACGAATCAACTAGTGGGAGTTTGTTGACAAGCTCCATTACTGCAGTAATTAAATCATTGATTGATTGTTTTGAAGAAATGTAAAAGTCTCTCCTTTTGATTGCACTATTTCCACAGCAGTGTACAATACTTCAGTTCAAAACTTATTTGTTTTCACAGATAAGAGACCACATAGAAATGTGATGCAGCACATCAGTGAGAAGTGACACACACAGGGGAACACCTAACAGCTCAGAGATAGTCCACAGTAGGTTGTGGTGTATCCCAAAAGCATGCTGAATGATATTGGAATTATGAAATTGCTGTTGTGGTGTCAAGTGTTCTGAATACACTGGGTTTGTCATACACGCACACACACGCACCAATATTACACTCACAAAAGTTCCAAAATAATAAAGACATTTCAAATGTCATATTGTGTGTATATACAGAGTGTTGTAATGACGTGCAAACAGTCAAAGTTCAAAAGGGAAAATAAATCATTGTAAATATAGGTTGTATTTACAATGGTGTTTGTTCTTAATTGGTTGCCATTTTCTTGTGTCAACAGGTCACACATCTTGCTGTTGTGATTGCACACTGTGGTATTTCACCCAATAGATTATTTTGGGGTCTGTGTAATCTAAGGGAAATATGTGTCTCTAAATGGTCATACATTTGGCAGGAGGTTAAGAAGTGCAGCTCAGTTTCCACCTCATTCTAGGGGCAGTATGCACATAAGACCCTCACAAACTTCTACAGATGCACAATTGAGAGCATCCTGATGGGCCTGGTACAGCAACTGCACCGCCCGCAAAAACAGAAATCTCCAGAGGGTGGTGCAGTCAGCCCAGCGCATCAACGGGGACATACTGCCTGCCCTCCAGGATATCTACAGCACCCAGTGTCACAAGACGGCCAAGAAGATCAGCAAGGACCTCCCCCACCCAAGCCACGACCTGTTCATCCCACTAGAAGGCAGAGCCAGTATAGGTGTATCAAAGCTGGGACCGAGAGACTGAAAAACAGTTTATCTCCAGGCCATCAGACTGTTAAATAATCACCTACAGCTGGCCTCCGCCCAGTACCCTGCCCTGAACTTTAGTCACTGTTTCTATCCGACTACCACCTGGATACTCGACCCTGCACCTTAGAGATGTACTGTAGATAGTAATTGAACACTGGTCACTTTAATAATGTTTACATACTGTTTTACCTTCTTTACATGTATATACTGTATTCTAGTCTAGGCTCATCCTATATAACTACTGACATACACCTTTTCTATTCATATTTAGTCTATACACACCATCATAAGCATTTTGCTACACCCACAATAACAAATGCAAAATATGTGTACGCAACCAATAATATTTGTGACAGACCGCCTTGATTCGGTCTTATGTAGCAAAATTTGAAATAGTGTTTTTTACATTGGATAAAAGCAGAGAAACAGAGCTACAAAATGCCATATCATACACTGCATTTGAGGAACAATGGGAAAGTAATTATGCTTTGAAAGTTGATCATCTTGTTACCTCACTTTTGAGAAAATGGCCTCTGAATGTTTGCTAGCTAGCTAGCTAAACAATGGACCATAATCCCAACTCATGATGTTACAACCCTGCATGAATCTGCAGGTAGCTAACCAATCGAGTCCAATGTTAGCTAGCTAACATTAAGCTATAACTAGCCAAGCAAATGGCTCTGAGATAACAATAATAATATCATACACGTAACGTTAGCTAGCGAGCCAGCCAGCTAACGTTAGCTAGCTAGCTAACAGTACACTCTAACTTGAAGTCAAAATTAGAAACATGTAATATCTGAAAATGTAGCTAGCTAGACTATCTTACCTGTGGTCTGGAATCAGAGTAGATAGCCAGAGTGAATTACCAATTATGTCTATCAACAGTTGTCTATCAACAGACATTCTATTGAAATTGATACTTGCATAGTGGAGTCTATTGTTAAGACATGTAGCTAGCTAGCTAAACAATGAATCATAACCCCAATTCATGATGTTACTACCCTGCATGAATCTGCAGGTAGCTAACCAACCAGGTTCAATGTTAGCTAGCTAACATTAGACTATAACTAGCAATGCAAATGGTTCTGAGATACGAATAATAAGATCATACACGTAACGTTAGTTAGTGAGCCAGCCAGATAACGTTAGCTAGCTAACAGTACACTTTAACTTGAAATAAAACCACTTTCTGTAGCTAGACTATCTTACCCTGTCCGTATACATCATGGATGGCTCTCCTGTCATGGATGCCATGGTTGCCCTTAGTTTGAAGATGTAATCCAGAGACAGGTGTTTTCTCCATGTCCTTAGCTATCACACATGAATTCCACTGATTTCAAAACTCGGTCCTCCAGAAAGTGGAGAGCAACACTTGTAGTTTTACTACGCAATACATAATTTTTTTAAAAGACAGAATAAAACAGGATTACCTACACAGACTGACCAGCTCAAATAGACAGAAGCGTACTATATGGCAGACCAATCCAAACTCATCTTTCGACATGTCCAGCCCACTCATTATATCAACCAATCATGGCTAACAGGAAGGTTGCTCACTTTTTCTGTGGCTAAACCAACTAGGTTCGTAATTTAGCAATTGTATTAGTATTTACAGATGGATTACAAGTGTGTTATTAAGGCACATGAAAGTTCACATGTTCGAGAAGGCATTTCATGACAAAAAACACATTTTGATTTTTTTTGTTAAGTTTACGTTGAAATGGCTCTCCTGTTAAGTAGTGACCTTCGACATGCGCCTAGTTTCCTGAAATGGTTCACATTTGATGCGAAACAATGTCATGTCACTCTTTAACCCGTCTCACCCTATGGTCTTCTGTGTGTTTCAGCTGGGGGACCCAGGGGGACTTCACCACCACACACCCCCTGCCTGCTGTCAAGGTGAAGTTGTTCACTGAGAGCACAGGAGTCCTGGCCCTGGAGGACAAAGAGCTTGGCAGGGTAAGAGCCTACAGAACTGGAGCCAGACATAGGCACAGTTAGCAAAGAACTTGCTTTTCAGATTTTAAAATGGTTGTCATTGATGTGAATAGGGGGTAAACATTGTTACGATCTAGTACATACATTATACATATACATATAAATTGATACAACCTTACATGGCTGTGTGTTTTATGTAAGACTTGACTGTAATAGATATGTGTCTTTGTGCTTCCAGGTGGTACTCCATCCGACCCCTAACAGTCCCAAACAGTCCGAACTACACAAGATGTCCGTGTCCAAAGGCTGCCCTGACAGTGACCTGAAGATCAAACTGGCCATCCGCATGGACAAGCCACAAAACATGAAGCACTGTGGGTAAGCTACGCTGCGCTGAAACTCTAGATCAAATCATATCTTTCTCAGATGCAGTGATATGCTGCCATCTAGTGGGCCGACCATTAGTGCATAACACACACTTCAAGACTGCCGATCGACTGTGACCAAAGCAGGCAACCTTTATCTTTAACCTTAAACATTAAATATATTATCTTAAACATACATTGAACATTACTATGTAATGTGACATCTGACATTTTTCATTTCCTCAAATATTGTTGTACTGCATTTATCAAGCTTCCATAATGTTTGCTAAAGAACAAAAGGAAGTCTTCTCCATCTGTATTTCACCGCTTTGTTGGTGTCATTGTGCACATAGCCTCACACTAATATGTAAGACATGACCATGTTAAAGAGCACGTTGAATAAGAGTGAGAATTCTGACTGTCATGAATGGATATCAAGTAAAAGGTATTGACATTCTCCTCTCCCCAGATCAAATAGCAAATAATGATTGTGATTAAGTCAGTGGGGTGATAGGTACCCTAGTGGTTAGAGTGTGGGGCCAGTAACTGTAAGGTTGCTGGATCAAACCCCCGAGCTGACAAGGTAAAAATCTGTCGTTCTGCTCCTGAACAAGGATGTTAACCCACTATTAACCAGTAGGCCGTCAATGAAAATAAGAATTTGTTCTTAACTGACTTGCCTAGTTTAATTTTTTTTTTAAATATTTAAAAAAAATAATGGCTATTGATGTAAGTGATGTGACAGCACCAACTCAGAGACATAAGGAAACGTTAACGTCACACTTCTTCCTTCTTCCCTCCTCCGGTCTCCTACACTGTGTGTGTGTCCTGCTCTATGGGGGAAGCCCAGTGTCTGGGCTTTAAGGAGCGCCGCCTGTCCCTCTCGTTCACTCTCCTCCATATGCTTCCTGTACAGGGCCTGCGAGGTCTGATGTGATGCTGGGGTGGCTCTGCAGTAGCCTGTGTTGGGGTTTTATGCTTCCTGTACCTGCCTCTGCCTGTACCTGCCTCTGCCTGTACCTGCCTCTGCCTGTACCTGCCTCTGCCTGTACCTGCCTCTGCCTGTACCTGCCTCAGCCTGTACCTGCCTCTGCCTGTACCAGCCTCAGCCCCCTTTCCCTCTGCTCCTTTGGCACTAGTTTATTCAGAGAGAGAAGCCCTGATGTCCCTAAACTAACCAGGGGGATACACAGGCAGAGGCAGGCAAGCCAGGGTACCCCTAGCCCGGCCAGGGGGAGGAGCGGCCAGAGGCAGTCAGAGCTGGTGTCCTCACCCTCAGATGTTCATTTCTTCTTCATGCTCTGATCTCTTCACAACACAAGATACACAGCAACACAACACTCATTCTGCACTTCCACAGACTCAAGACTGATAGAAGTAAAAAAATATATTTAAAAAATGTATGCACTCACTACTTACTGTACGTCACTCTGGATAAGAATGTCTGCTAAATAACTACAATGTAAATCTAATGATAGCACTCAACAAACCAGAGTACAGTCATCATACCCACATGTAGGGATGTCCACTGGCTCATACTGGAGCTGGAGTTCTGGATGTCACTCCCATCCTCGAACCATGTTCTGCTCTGAATGAAGTTCATATCAGAAAGCAGTTTAACCTTTCACAAACAGAAAATGGGTCGTTCTGGCTCTAAACCCTTTTCACAGTAAAAGGTAGCAGTAACAACGTTTTACCATAAGAGGTCAGCAGATACCTTGTACTGTAACACATGCATCTCTGCTATTGTTCGCCAATTGCAATTCATTCAGTATATATTGCTCATTATAACGTAAAAGGAAAGATGTATATGCTTTTTCAGCATGCCACCTCTTTATGAAATAATGATGCAACACAAGGTTTAATATTGTAAAGCAGCCTCTGCAGAAAGGCCACCCACCATAGACCACACAACTTATTACTAAACCATTGCTTTGTTTACTTAGGTACCTATGGGCTATTGGTAAAAATGTGTGGAAGAGATGGAAGAAGAGATTCTTTGTCTTGGTGCAGGTAAGAACAAAAGACCACTAAAGAACCATGGTCAGCACTAATCCAATAAGTAAGATGTTATGTTTTTGATCTGTCATGCTTTGGTACGTGTCTTCCTCTAGTTGACTGGGGTGCTGAAGGTCTAAGCCAGTTCTTGTCAGGAGCTTTTGTAGCTGTAGCAGCCATTTTCTGTCTGGCCTCATTTGGAGAAGCACGCTTTCTCCTCTGTGTTTGGGAGGATATGTCTCAGAGCGAGAAGTTGACAGGCGATTGACAAACCAGAGTATACGCTGGCTGGCCTAGCACTCGCAGCTCCCAGCTGTACATACAGTGTGTGTGTGTGTGTGTGTGTGTGTGTGTGTGTGTGTGTGTGTGTGTGTGTGTGTGTGTGTGTGTGTGTGTGTGTGTGTGTGTGTCAGTCATGTGCAAGTCTGTTTCTTAGAGAGACCAATAGCTTTTATGTTTGTGTATAATTTCATTTGTAAATCTTTGACTTTTTCTTGTCTCTTCTGTTTTGGTTATGTTAAGTCACGTGTAAGTATTCAAGACATTCAATACTCTATTGGTGTTATGATGGACTCAAATGTATTGTTCTTCAGAATTGGCAAAATTATTATATTTTCAAAGTGAAGGGCAAATACGTTTAGTTCGCTTTACCATCAATATAGTATGTTCCCTTTGTTTCTTGGTGTTGCCTGAAAATACAAAATTCAGCAGTGGAGTAGTACAAACTGTACATGTTGATTCATAGCCTATGAAAAGACAACAGTGTGCAACTTCAGCTGGTTGAGGAGATATGTTCAATAGAAATGTTTGTGATTCACCAACAGCACTCTGTGATGTTCAACCCTCCTTCTCTGAAATAACAAAACGCAAACTCACATCCGCTATATGCTGAATGTGACACACACACACACACACACACACACACACACACACACACACACACACACACACACACTTTCTGAATTTAATGTGACTGACATTTGCCATGATACTCATAAATAGCACAGTTTACACTGGGGGGTGTTTATTTCAGTGTCAGAAGATTTGTTTCCTGTTGAATTATTCATGAGTTGTTAATTACATGGAGTGAGTAGATCATTTACAGTGCTAGGTGATGGACGCTGGCACCACCCATGGCAGCGACACACCAACAACACGTCAGGTACACGTAAACAGAATTCTACAGGTGTAAAGCTGTCATTACACACCCTGTAAACACGTTACGTGTGTCAGAGAAAACAAGAACGAGTCAGGGGTTGAACATCCCATGAGATGGCTATCTTGACGGCTCATGCCATGTAACCCTCTCACTATGCCTGTGTGATAAAGTAAGTCCCCTTTCTCCGTTCATACCCAGTGAAAGTGGAAAGCGTCAGTATCAAAGGCATCGACCTCAGCTGAACCGAGTCCCATCACGAGAGGCGAAAATGCCACTCTAAACCTGTGAAACTGTGTTTTGTCTTAATTGAGTCGAGGGATCACAATTAAGCAGCTTGCTCCCCAAACCAAGCTCTCGCCAGCCCCCTCCTACCCCCACCCCGCTCAGATAGAGTTCATCCTGCCTGTAGTGGTATCTGGCTAGTTGAATGCCCTGACAGGTCACTGCTCAACAGAACAGATTGGAGCCATAAACCACATGTTTATGATGCAAAGTGAAGTGTAATTATTCAGCAGTCTGGAGGCTGTCCTCGAAGACAGCCAGAAGCAGCCACTCTCTCACTCTGCACCCTACCACACTATCCTTCTTTTTCTCACTCACTGCTTTCTATTTTCTTCTCTGTTCACTCACTATCTTTGTTTTCTCTCTCTCTCTCTCTCTCTCTTTCTCTCTCTCTCTCTCTCTCTCTCTCTCTCTGCTGATATGTGCTGGCTTTGGAGTGAAGTCTTAAGCATTTCCATATGACAACTGGGGGGGTCTATCATGTTCAAGAGTTTCCTCAGTGATATACTGGCAAACAACCACGTTGATCTCTGTTCCCCAGCCCCACCCGATCACACAATCCAATTTATAGACTCAACCAGTGGTGGAAAAAGTACGCAATTGTCATACTTGAGTAAAAGTAAAGACACCTTAATTAATAGAAAATAAATCAGTAAAGGTGAACGTCACCCAGTAAAATTCTACTTGAGTAAAAGTCTAAAAGTATTTGGTTATAAATATACATCATTCTAAAAAGTAAATGTAATTGCTAAAATATACTTATGTAGAAAAAGCAAAGGTGAAAGTATAAATGATTTAAAATTCCTTATTAAGCAAACCATGTTTTGTTTTTTTACGGATTGCCAGGGACACGCTCCAACACTCCAGACATAATTTACAAACGAAGCATGTGTTCAGTGAGTCCGCCTGTCACGTTCGTTGAATGGAGGAGACCAAGGCGCAGCGTGATTTGAATACATTCTTCTTTTTTTTAACACCCGTAGACATACAAAACCCCTAGACAGGTACAAAAACACATACATCCCCCATGTCACACCCTGACCTAACCAAAATAATAAAGAAAACAAAGAATACTAAGGTCATGCGTGACACCGCCAGATCAGAGGCAGTAGGGATAACCAGGGATGCTATCTTGATAAGGGTGTGAATTAAACCATATTCCAGTCCTGCTAAGCATTCAAAATGTACTTTTGGGTGTCAGGGAAAATGTGTGGAGTAAAAAGTACATCATTTTCTTTAGGAATGTAATGAAGTAAAAGTAAAAGTTGTCATAAATATAAATAGTAAAGTAATGTACAGATACCCCAAAAAACTACTCAAGTAGTACTTTAATGTATTTTTACTTTAGTACTTTACACCACTGCTCTCAACAATAACAAGGTTATTTAAAAGAGCAAAGCATGTAGGGTAATCAGGGAGCAAAGTCATTTAGAATCCTTTAACCATCAGTTTGACAGCAGGTCAGCCAGCCTTAAGGCCCATACAGTCCTGCTCTGTCTCTGTCTGTGTGTTTGTCTCGCCTGGCCCTGACAGGTCCAAACTTTAGCAGGCAGAGGGATGTGAGGCTGAAGTGGGTTGAGAGAGAGGCAGGCGAGGGAGTGGGAAGGAGATGGGGAGTTCTGATGTGCCCCAGGGACGTCCCGAAGGCAAGGGGGCACCGTGGAGCTGGGTAGTGGCACCGGCGGCCCAGCAAGTTCCACCGGGGGCCTCATCAGAGCCCTGACAGTGAATCTCTGTAGTCACACAGAGGCAGGCTGCAGCCAGTGAGAGCTGCCACTTGCAGCAGAGGTGACAATAGCGTGGTATTGGCTGAGATCCTTGGGTTGCCTTGGCATGACTGGCACCTAGCAGTCGGGCTCCTATCTCTTGTGACAGGGTGTCACTACCGCACTCGTCTGTCCTCGCTGAGTGACAGAGTCAGGGCCACAACCCCGCCCTGGCAACGGCGCCGGCAACAGCACCCTGACTGCCCACCCTCGCTCTCTGATCCTCTCCCACCTCTCTCTCTCTCTCTCTCTGTCTCTCTCTCTCTGTTTGTCTGTCCTTGTCAGTAGCAGAATAAGCCTGCTTATCACTGTATCAGTGCGGGATAGATACACACTCACACTCAAGCACACACATACTCTCTCTCATCAACATAAGTTACTTTTACCAGCCCCCCCCCCCCCCCCCCCCCCCCCCCTCCCCTGGTTCGGCCACTTCATTCATCTAATTATAATGTAATTATCCCAGTATACTCACACACACTCACACACACATTACTGACTAGAGGTTCAAGAGTGGGCAACACAGCTGTCATTTCCATTCTCTCACTATTGCATGCACACACACACACACACACACACACAGATTGTTTTCCCATATGCCTATCTTGACCAGCATCTGTTCACCATCTATACCTGGTGATTGGCTCATTAACCCTTGTGTGACCGTCTCTCCCGGTTGGTTATCACAAACAAGGTGTCCAAGGCCTGGGTTAGGGAACATGACGTTATATTTGAGGTCAAGGTTAGTGGTAAGTAGAACTGATAAGATGTAATGCTTTCTTTCAGTCTGTTTTTTACCTGGTACACTAAAATGGTAGTTACATAGTAATTACTAGGCAGTTTACCAATGTTATGTCATTTTCGTCTAAGTCCCAGTACCCGTATTACTATGCGTTACCTTGAGAAATACCAGGTAAATAGCAGTTGGAATAGCACCATGAGATAAAGTGTACAGTAAATAATTAGCCCTCTGTTCCTTCCTCTGTGATGCAGGTGAGCCAGTACACCTTTGCCATGTGCAGCTACAGAGAGAAGAAGGCAGAGCCTGTGGAGCTGCTTCAACTGGACGGCTACACTGTAGACTACACCGACCCTCAGCCAGGTACAGTAATACACCACACACACACCGACCCTCAACCAAGTACAGTAACACACCACACACACACACCGACCTTCAGCCCGGTACAGAAACACACCACACACACAGACACACACACCGACCTTCAGCCAGGTACGGTAAATCACCACACACACCGACCCTCAGCAAGGTACAGTAACACACCACACACGCACACCAAACCTCTGCCAGGTACAGTAATACACTACACACACACACACACACACACACACACACACACACACACCGACCCTCAGCCAGGTAGAGTAACACACCACACACACACACCGACCCTCAACCAGGTACAGTAACACACCACACACGCACACCAACCCTCTGCCAGGTACAGTAATACACCACACACACACACCAACCCTCAGCCAGGTACAGTAATACACCACACACACACACCAACCCTCAGCCAGGTACAGTAACACACCAGACACACGCACACACCATCCCTCAGCCAGGTAGAGTAATACACCACACACACGCACCGACCCTCAGCCAGGTACAGTAACACACCACACACATACACCGACCCTCAGCCAGGTACAGTAATACACCACTTGTATTACTTGCTTCCATTCAGCCACAAGCATTAGTGAGGTCGGGCACTGATGTTGGGTGATTAGGCCTAGCTCGCTGTCGGCTTTCCAATTCATCCCAAAGGTATTTGATGGGGTGGAGATCAGGGCTCTGTGCAGGCCAGTAAAGTTCTTCTACACCGATCTCAACAAACCATTTCTGAATGGATCTTGCTTTGTGAACGAGGGCATTGTCATGCTGAAACAGGAAAGGGCCTTCCCCAAACTGTTGCCACAAAGTTGGAAGCACAGGATCATCTCTAGAATGTCATGGAATGCTGTAGCATTAAAATATCCCTTCACTGGAACTAAGGGGCCTAGCCCGAAGCATGAAAAACAGCCCCAGACCATTATTCCTCCAGCAAACTTTACAGTTGGCACTATGTATTGGGGAAGGTAGCGTTCTCCTGGCATCTGCCAAACCCAGATTCGTCCATCGTACTGCCAGATGGTGAAGCGTAATTCATCACTCCAGGGAATGCGTTTCCACCTTCGCATTGCGAATGGTAATCTTAGGCTTGTGTGCGGCTACTTGGCTATGGAATCCCATTTCATGAAGTTCCCGACGAACAGTTCTTGTGTTGACGTTGCTTCCAGAGGCAGTTTGGAACTCGGTAGTGAGTGTTGCAACCGAGGACAGCACTCTGTGGGCTTGTGTGGCTTACCACTTCATGGCTGAGCCATTGTTGCTCCTAGATGTTTCCACTTCACAATAACAGCACAGTTGACCGGGGCAGCTCTAGCAGGGCAAACATTTTACGAACTGACTTGAACTGACAACAGTGCCACGTTGAAAGTCACTGAGCTCTTCAGTAAGGCCATTGTTTGTCTATGGAGATTGCATGGCCGTGTGCTTAATCTATACACCTGTCAGCAATGGGTGTGGCTGAAATAGCCAGATCCACTAATTTTACGGGGTGTCCACATACTTTTGTATATATGTGCTGGTATCTACCTGTAGCACTAGCCCTACAAACACTGCTAACTGTAATAATTCCTCAGGTCTTGACGGTGGGAGGACCTTCTTCAATGCAGTAAAGGAAGGTGACACTGTGATCTTTGCCAGTGATGACGAGCAGGACCGCATCCTGTGGGTCCAGGCTATGTACCGGGCCACGGGCCAGTCCCACAAGCCAATCCCCCCCACCCAGGTCCAGAAACTCAACAACAGAGCAGGCTCCGCACCTCAGCTAGACGCACCCATCTCCCAGTTCTGTAAGTGCCACCCATGTTGTGCCCACGAGGCCCACAACACTGGGTACTGTTTCAGCTACAGTACCCAGGAAACGACCGCCTAATGTGCAATTCTGTTATGTCTAATCAAATTCAATATCTATCAAGATACGGATTTTATTGGACTCCTTTTTGAGGTAACCTCTTTTGTTGTATTTATTTCTCTCCACACAAGTGTGTATTTTAAAATGGACAATACGCACTGTTATATATTTATGTATTTATTCTATAGGAATGTGTGTGTAACAGTGTATATTATGTAACCCCAAGCAACTACAGCGAAGTGTCTACATCCATCTGGAGAAGAAAGAACCGCCTCTCCTCACCTCTCCTTTCATTTTGTTTCATTAATCTCTCTACTATCGTCACTAAATATGTCGTTTTTTTTCATCAACGCTGTCTCTCTCTCTCCTATTCCATATCACATTATCTCTCACTCTCTATCTGTATCTATTCATTTCACCTTATGTCAATATTCATCTCTTTAGTTTAGCCCTTCCTCTTCCCCTGTGTCCTATTATGCCAGTTGTTTAACAGTGTTATGAGCTATCTCCCCAACTTTCTCTCACTCTCACTCTCACTCTCATGCTTTTTGTGTGTCCCTGGTCGAGCCCAGCTGCTGTAGGTCAGGTCTCTGTGTCTGCTCTCTGTCTTTATGTCTCTCTGGTTTGTTCCTTCTTACCCCGCTATCTATCTCGTAGCTGGATTTAAGGGTAAGTGCTTCCCTGTTGCTGGCACCGCTCAGATAATCCACACTGATTATCTGACCAAAGCAATGTGATCTCCTCCCTCTATTCCTCTTCTGTTGTTCATTCTCTCCCTCTATTCAAATCTTTATATTATCTCTGTCTTAGACCACTTTAGAAAACTTTCATTTTGATTTGGTTTGATTCTCTTTAGGTTTTAAATACTCACTTCCATCCTGACAAGACTAAGATGCATGTCACTCTGATTTTGTTTGCTTTGCTTTGGTTGAACTGCATATTTGCCTTCTCTCGCTCTCAGCAACTTTATTGAACATGAAATCCCTTCTTAGCAAAACAGACCTTTTTCTAAACCCCAGGACTTATAACATACCAATATGGTATCTTAAAAATAATTGATTTAAAAAAGGCAGAAACAGTTTTAATGACCATAATTGTAATAAAGGGTTAAGGCGGAGACAGGGCTAAAACCCACAACATAAAACTACAATGATTTGTTGATTGTCATGTTCCATAAATTGCAGTAGAACTGAGGACGTAAGTTAATTCAGTGAAATGGTTGTTTTTGACAACTACTGGAGGCCTTTGTCTCTCAGCAGCGGATTACTACCATGTTAAAAGTGCCATGACATGAATTAAACAGTGTGGTCTCTGCACAATTATTCCAGGAAGCAATCAGTGAAATGTTGCTAAATAACGACATGCTAGTTCACACTTGCAACTCTACAAATGCCTTCTCTTCTGAAAAAAAACAAGGTAAAAAAAACACTTACTGTATGTTTTTGGGGTTTAAAATAAGATAATTAAAATATATTATAGGTAGGATAAATAATCTTGTCTTTTTATTCCAGTCCAATGTAATTTGGCTACACACTTCATACACATTATATAGTTTGATGTGCTTCTTCCAAATTGCAGAAAAGTCCAAATCCAATGTATGCATGCATGTAAGTCTGCTAAATGTCTGCTAAATTGTATTTATATACAGTGCCTTCAGAAAATATTCACACCCCTTTTTCCAAATGTTGTTCTGTGAGCCTACATTTTAAATTGTTTAAATGTAGATTTTTTTTTTCACTGACCTACACACAATGCCCTATAATGTTGTCAAACTTTTTACAATTAAATTCTATTGAAAATTGAAAATACCATCAGTCAATGTGTTCAACCCCTTTGTTATGGCAAGCCTAAGTAAATTCAGGGGTAAAAAAAAAGTGCTTAACAAGTCACATAAAAAGGTGCATGCATTCACTCTGTGTGCAATAATAGGGTTTTAACATGTTTTTTTTATGATTGCCTCTGTGTTCCACACATAAAATGATCTGTAAGGTCCCTCAGTCGATCAGTGAAATTCAAACACAGATTCAACAACAAAGACCAGAAAGATTGTCCAATGCCTCACAAAGAAGGGCACCTATTGGTATATGGGTAAAACAAATAGCAGACATTCAATTTTTATTAATTACACTTTGGATGGTGTATCACTACACCCAGTCACTACAAAGATATAGGTGTCCTCCCTAACTCAGTTGCCGGAGAGAAAAGAAACCTCTCAGAGATTTCACCTTTTGGCCAATGGTAACTTTAAAACAGTTACAGAGTTTAATGGCAGTGATAGGAAATACCTGAGGATGGATTAACTACATTTTATTTACTCCACAATACTAACCTAATTGACAGAGTAAAAATTAAAAGATCCAAAACATGCATCCTGTTTGTAACAAGGTACTAAAGTAGTACTTTAAAAAATGTGTCAAAGCAATAAACTTTTTGCGCTGAATACAAAGTGTTATTTTTGGGCAAATCCAATACAACACATTACTGAGTACCACTCTCCCTATTTTCAAGCATAGTGGTGGCTGCATGATGTTATGTGTATTAACCTCTTGAAGCTAGGGGGCACTATTTTTATGTTTGGAAAAATAACGTTCCAAAAGTAAACGGACTATTTCTCAGGACCAGATGCTAGAATATGCATATAATTGACAGATTAGGATAGAAAACACTCTAAAGTTTTGGAAACTTGTTTGTTTTGGAAACTTGTTTGTGAGTTTGTCTGTGAGTTAAACAGAACTGATATTGCAGGCTAAAACCTGAGGAAAATCCAATCAGGAAGTGCCCCTGTTTTTGAAACCTCTGTTGTTATGCATCCCTATTGCCCATTTAAAGGGATATCAACTATATTCCTTTTTCTATGGCTTCCCTAAGGTGTCAACAGCCTTTAGACATAGTTTCAGGCTTTTATTTTGAAGAATGAGCGTGAACGACAACATTGCGTAAGTGGATAGGTGGGGGCTCTCAGAGTGAGTTGTGCGCAAAAGAGAAAGGCGGTCATTGTTACTCCCGGTCCTAGTGAAAAGCCAACTGTCCCGGTTGTTATATTATCTAATAGATATTTGAAAAACACCCTGAGGATTGATTATAAAAAATGTTTGAAATTCTTCTGTGGACATTTTGGATATAATTTGGAATTTTTGTCTGTGTTGGTTGTCGTGACCGCTCTTTCCGGTGGATTCCTGGGCATAACGCACCAAACTAACGGAGGTATTTGGATATAAAAAATATCTTTATGGAACAAAAGGAACATTTGTTGTCTAACTGGGAATCTCATGAGTGAAAACATCTGAAGATCATCAAAGGTAAACGATTAATTTGATTGCTTTTCTGATTTTTGTGACCAAGTTACCTGATGCTAAGTGTACTTATTGTTTTGTTGAGCGATCGATAAACTTACACAAACGCTTGTATTGCTTTCGCTGTAAAGCATAATTTCAAAATCTGAGACGACAGGTGGATTAACAAAAGGCTAGGCTGTGTTTTGCAATATTGCACTTGTGATTTCATGAATATGAATATTTTCTAGTAATATTATTTGACTGTGGCGCTATGCTATTCAGCGTTGCTGATGACAATTATACCGGATCCGGGATGGGTGGTTCAGAGTGGGGACTGGGGAGTTTTTCAGGATAAAAAAATTAATGGAATGTAGCAAAGCACAGGCAAAATCCTAAAAGAAAGTTGCTTACCAAGAAGACAGTGAGTGTTCCTGAGTGGCCGAGTTACAGTTTTGACTTAACACTACTTAGAAATATATGGCACGACCTGAAAATAGGTGTCTAGCAATGATCAACAACAAATTTGACAGAGCTTGAAGAATTTTGTAAAGAATAATGGGCAAATGTTTCCCAATCCAGGTGTGGAAAGCTTTTTTGAGACTTAACCAGAAAGACTCACAGCTGTAATCACTGCCAAAGGTGCTTCTACAAAGTATTGACTCAGGGGTGTGAATAATTATATAAATTAGATATTACATTTTCAAAACAATTGCCCAGATTTCTACAAATATGTTGTCACTTTTTCATTATGGGGTATTGTGTTTGGATTGGTGCAATTTGTAAAAAAATATTTAGGGGTATGAATACTTTCTGAAGGCAGTGTATATATTTATTATATATTTGAATCAATTGTTATTTCCAGTGGAATATCCATGTTTTACTGAAGATTGCTCAATTCCCTGCCTTTAACTCTTTATTCTTCTTGCTGCTGAATGAGAGCTGGCAAATATGTACCTGGAGTATTCTGAATGCTAACATGTAGCAAGTGATGATGTCATGCCATTCCTTTTACCATATGCTGCTGCAGTCTTCTCCACTCCTTAGAGACGGACCTGAAATGAACACTTCTACCACTTTTGCAATGTACATATCCGTTTACCTTTTCTTTCTTTAGATGCCTGACAAGAACATTTACCAGGGTGATGTTCTCACAATTTTTGCTTAAAACTGAGTCTGTTTTCTGTTCCCTCTTGTTGAAAGACTGAGACAGATCCTGGTATTGTTGGGTATATAGAGATTTGCCTCAGGAATTAATTTATCCTCTCCTTTAACACACTAATATTGGTATGCTCTCAGTGATCTATAAATCATACAGTGCATGGGCATATAAAGTATTGTCAACTTACAAATATGTTAAAAGCATGAACCTGTAAACAAAATATAAATGAGCATAATAAGATCTTCCACAATTGCTGTTCAATAAATTCAAATGTTTAAGATGGACTAATCGAGAAAGTGAGAACCACAGTGTCAGCTCATGTCTTTAGCTCCATGACACCCCTAAATCAGACCCAGCTATCATCATGTACCCCTCACTCTGCCGTCAGAGAGGGCTAGGCTGTGGATGTTCTGGGGATAGAGGGAATGAGCAGGGAGGTGGTGCTGGTGGTCATTATTTATTTTTTAAATGTGCTAAATAGCCCAAATGTTCAGTGTAGGGATCTATAAATGAGTAGCATCCATCAATCATTGTGATGTCAGTCCTTCCCCTGCCTAGACAGACGGGGGTGACTAGTGTCATTGTCTGTTACTGTCCAGTGCTCCCATGTCCACTCCACCGCTGGAATATCAAATAGACATGACAGGCCACCAGTCACAGAGGAGAGGGACACATAGTCAGTCACCTTTCTGGATTTGGGAGTTGGGGATCATAAGCATCATAGCAGCACAGGCTTTGTTCCCTGGGTGGTTGACAGCTGGCCTGGCGCCACATTGGGTTTCACTCAACAGTGAAGTCGAGGTCAATGGAAGAAAATAAAAGTGTTTTTTTTATTATTATATTCTCTCAGCTTTGATGGTAGTTTGGTATTCAATTTGTTTTAGTCTATAGTCAAAGTAATTTATTGTTCATGATTTTATATTTGTGTGTCACTTTCAGATTTTGTGTGATTTGGAATTTATGAAAAACATCCAAAACATTTTTTTATGTCAGTGTGTCTGGACACATTTTACTATGACATTGTTTGTGTATATCCACATTGCAGCGAAAACTCATTTGTATCGATATCTCAACTGTTGTTAATGCTGGTGTTGTCTCTATATTGACATGTAAAGCCTCGTCTCGGGAGGGACAGCTGCATAGGCTATTTATCCAGACCGCTGCTTAGAATAGCTGTGACCTGCGGATCTGAGGCATTCAGAGCAGTCCCTGAGCCCTGGCTGAAGCAGTCCATTAGAATACAACTAGAGGGAGATGGACAGCGCATGGATTAACGGTCAGCCTTCCCATTCCAGACAGACCCTGATGTAATGCCTAAGCCCACTCACTGAGAAGGAAAGTGAAAATGTGTTGTCAAATTTATTTAGCCCTCTCGCTGGACAAGGGGGGAGGGTAATTAGGGAGACCCTAGGGGGGGGTGTGCTGACGGGCTGAGCAGTGAAGGGGAGGGAGTGGAAGTAAAAGGGAAGGGTGGGAGGGGAAAGGAGATGGGTCTAGCTGGTGCAGCTCATTCGATCATGTGAGGATGCTATCAGAAAGGTTGCTATCAGAGACTTTAGACTATATATACTGAACAAAAATGTACATTTAAAATATTTTACTGAGAACTTTTACCTTAGAACTTCTGGTCTTTACATTCAGCAAAACGTCACTATCCTCCTGGATCTTCCCATGCCATTCATATACAGATGTGATTTTGGGGACGATGTTGACACAAGCAGCCAGCTTCTTCTCAACGATCCCTCTGGACAGATCTTTGGCCACCTGTTCATATAAGGAAATCCGTCAATTGAAATAAATTCATTAATCCCTAATCTATGGATTTCACATGACTGGGAATACAAATGCATCTGTTACTAAATAGTGTGACCACTATTTGCCTCATGCAGCGCGACACATCTCCTTTGCATAGAGTTAATCAGGCTGTTGATTGTGGTCTGTGGAATGTTGTCCCACGCCTCTTCAATGGCTGTGGGAAGTTGCTGGATATTGGCGGGAACTGGAACATGCTATTGTGCACATCAATCCAGAGCATCCCAAACATGCTCAATGGGAGACATGTCGGGTGAGTATGCAGGCCATGGAAGAACTGTGACATGGGGCTGTGCATTATCATGCTGTAACATGAGGTGGTGATGGTGGTGGATGAATGGCACGTCAATGGGCCTCAGGATCTCGTCATGGTATCACTGAGCATTAAAATTGCCATTGATAAAATGCAATTTTGTTCATTGTCCGTAGCTTATGCCTGCCCATGCCATAACCCCACCGCAATCATGGGGCACTCTGTTCACATCGTTGTCATCAGCAAACGGCTCGCCCACACAACGCCATACATGTGGTCTACGGTTGTGAGGCCGGTTGGAAGTACTGCCAAATTCTCTAAAATGACGTTGGAGGTGGCTTATGGTAGATACATTAACATTAAATTCTCTGGCAACAACTCTGGTGGACATTCCTGCAGTCAGCATGCCAATTGCACACTCCCTCAAAACTTGAGACATCTGTGGGATTGTGTTGTGTGACAAAACTGCACATTTTAGAGTGGCCTTTTCTTGCCCCCAGCACAAATCAAATCAAATCAAATGTATTTATCACATACACATGGTTAGCAGATGTTAATGTGAGTGTAGCGAAATGCTTGTGCTTCTAGGTGCACAAGGTGCACCTGTGTAATGTGCATGCTGTTTAATCAGCTTCTTCATAAGCCACACCTGTCAGGCGGATGGATTACTTGGCAAAGTATAAATGCTCACTAACAGGGATGTAAACAAATTTGTGCCCAAAATTTGAGAGAAATACGATTTTTGTGCACAAATTTCAGGGAACTTCAGCTAATTTCAGCTAATGAAACATGGGCCCAACTGCATGTTGAGTTTATATTTTTGTTTGGTGTATATGCTCAGGTCGACTGTTCACATGTGGGGGGACCTGAGATTTCAACAGTCATACACTGTTGTGTAGGTAGAAAGACCCCACATAAAATAACTTTGAAATGTATCAAGAGAGAACTGGACCAACATTGTAATAATGAGACAGACAGACAGAACATAATCAGTCATGCATGACCACAGGAATGACCCTTCTGCATTGGTTATGCTGCAACTCACATCCAATCCTCCTGACCCTCCCTCTGGCCCAGAGCCCTTTCCACCTGCTAGTTGACTATGAACCCCACAATGATCCTCTCCATTGACCAAACCACCCACCCCCAGATGAAGCGTACTGTACGAGAGCCCTATTCAATGTAAACCGTTGACCTGGTGTGCAGGCTCAGAACAAATGTAACATTTTTTCTGCCCGGTGAGAGGGTGTCCGTATAGTTTCACCCATACGCCATTGATTACTCATTAGATGAGCCCCAACCCACAATCTTCCAGTGCAAGAAAAATGTATACCATATGTGTGTCTCATCCCGTAAACCTTCTTAGCAGTTTTGATAGAATAGGGCCCTCACACTGTGCGAGTGATTCTCTCTTACCCTCTCACTCCGATAGCCATTCCCATCCTCTGCAGTGTCTAACTCCTGTGGATCCTGTCTCTCCCTTCATGTGTGCTGGCTCTCTCTCTCTCTCCGGGTTGGACGGACATAGACGCGGACCGGGCGCAAAAACATGGCATGGATGAGTTCATCTCAGCCAACCCCTGCAGCTTTGACCACTCCTCTCTGTTTGAGATGGTGCAGCGCCTCACCCTGGACCACAGACTCAATGACTCCTACTCCTGTTTGGTGAGGAAAGGGTTACCAGTCCAGTGGTAAACCTCATTCTTTTACATTGTGATCCTACATTCTATCAATTTTGATCTATTCTAACCTCCCTTGTATGTCTATTTTGTAGGGTTGGTTCAGTCCAGGCCAGGTGTTTGTCATGGATGAATACTGTGCTCGTAATGGTGTGCGGGGGTGTCACAGACACCTGTGTTACCTGGGTGACCTGCTGGAGAGAGCAGAGAATGGGGCTATGATTGACCCCACCCTGCTGCACTACAGCTTTGCCTTCTGTGCCTCACACGTCCATGGCAACAGGTACAGAGAACTGACTTACAGCCCCCCCTTCTACACCACCCCCCCCCCCACCCCACCCCACCCTCTCTCTCTGTGTCTCTCTGTCTCTCTCTGGGTCTGTCTGTCTGTCTCTGTCTCTCTCACTCTCTCTGTCTCTCTGTCTATCTCTGTCTGTGTGTTTAACATAAACTAATGTTAAGCATATGAAAGTAAACCCAATCCTCCTCACTCAGAGAACCCACTCTATCACCAACCTTCTTCATCAAATCAATCTCATTCGGAGAAGACAGTAACAGAATGTATATTCCACCCTACACCCTGTCTCCTAGATCTGCATACAATGTTCTGTACTGGTATACTTCACCAAGTCACCTCATACTGTGTTGTTGTTTTTTTTGCCTCAGTCAAAGCTTTCTCAAATATTATTTTTCCAATCCCTTGTTTCAGTCACTTGTGCTTTTAAGTTTCTCATGTCCAGTTGGGATTTGTGTTTATTCTTTCTTTGTTGTCTGTTCTCAATTCATTGATTTTCATAGTCTGTTATGATTTTGGTTTGCTTTATTAATGTTCTTCTTTCTTTTTTTCCGATGCTTGATCTCTTAACATCACCCCTGCCTCTTTCTCATGTAACCTGTAGTCAGAGACTGTCTGAGTTGCTAAACTGGCCTGTAACCGAGGCAGAGCTTCAGAGTTACCTTTACCCCCCCACCCCAGAGCCCCCCACACCCTCTAAGAGGGAACTCAAAATCAAGGAGTTTAGGAAAAAAAAGGACTCCAAGTCCCAGGCTGTCTCTTGGCCCAGAAGGTAAGAGTCTGTGGTGCTTCCTCCCTGATAGATCCACTGTGGCTCTCTCCCTCCCACCCGACCTCAGTCACTTGACTTTTTGATTTTAACGAGTGAATACCGGAGTTGAAATATTGAAATACTTATTGGGTATTTACATGTATTTTTTTTGTATAATAAAATGTGTGTTTGTGTGTACTAGATGTGCATACGTACGTGTACATAGGGTGTTTGTGTACATGTGCTCACACTTCTGTATGGAGACCGAATCTGTCGTAATCATGGCTGGATCTCTAGTCAATATAAACAAGCGAGTGTCACTACATTGTGAGGGGCAAAGGTCACGGCGGCTGTCTGCCCCAGTCTGACAATCCTCCTACCCCATCTACCCCATCTACCTCTCCCCTTCGCATCTTTTTAACTTTCCTTTTCCTTGGGGTACTTTATAGTCGTTCAGTTTTGGCATTCTTTCGTTTTTAATTTATGTTTGTTGTGTAGTAAATAGTTCCGCTTTTTTATTCAATTTTTTTCCTGTGAAGCACTGAAATGTCTGAAATGTGCTGTATAAATAAAGCTTGATTTGACTTGATTTGATTTCCACCCCTCTACCCCCATCCTATGACAGACAGTGATGAAGCTGAGGTGGGCTGTCTGTTTGAGTCCTGTTATGATCAGGCTGGACAGGAAGACGGGAGTAGCTCCAAGACTGGAGGATAGGAGTGGGGGGTGGAGAGAGAAAAAGGAAAATGGGAGAAAAAGAGAGAGGCGGAGAGGACATAAAGAGAGAGGGTCAGGAATAGAGGGAGAGAGAGAGAAATATGGAGACAGAAAATAAAGGGAGGGAGGTGTAGTGTACTGTAGTGGGAGCTCTCCAGACGGCCGGTGTGCCTGGAGGTCAGGAATGACAGGATGACAGGTTGTCATGGGTGACGGGCGAGTCTCTCCTGCCACTGTCCGAGCTCAGGCCACAGCTACAGCCAGCCTGCCTCCAGTCCCCATGACCATGACAGCCCCGCGCAGCCCATGAGAGAAACCCATCTTTGGCCAAAACCCCCCTCACTCCCCTCATCCACCCACAACGTAATAGCCTGATGGCCACAGGGCATGAACTGATTATTATAGAGAGTACAGTAACCTGACAGTAAATTGAGAATACATTGTCTGTTTAAAGGTTGGAGTGGATTTCATTCCACCTCCAGTAAGTTTAGGTAATGATTTGGAAATGTGGTGTTTGAATGTTAAATACAGGTTAAATATGGTATTTGTCTTTTAAAATGTGATGTACTAGTCAATTTGTGAATTGGCTGTAATTGAACTCCAGTCACATACTGTAGCTTCTTGAACTAGAGGAAGCACAGACCTCTGATATGGCGTGCTTCCGGTGTTCTGTTATTAGTTTCTCTGATCGCTCTGTTACAAAAGACTTCCCATTTCCAT
The DNA here is from genome assembly GCF_057628025.1 of Oncorhynchus mykiss. Lineage (NCBI taxonomy): Eukaryota > Metazoa > Chordata > Actinopteri > Salmoniformes > Salmonidae > Oncorhynchus > Oncorhynchus mykiss. The sequence goes on from NC_143028.1 coordinate 45,752,591, forward strand.
CTAGCCATTATAATACAGGACAGGGGCGTGAGGGTATGAAAACATTATGAAAGCTGTGGAGGAGCAGAAAATGAGGCTAGGCATAATTAGTGTGAAATGATCAAATAGTTGATTTATTTCTGACGGATCGTCAGATGCAGAGATTATACACACACCACATCTTATTAAGGGCTTTTTATCGACATGCCTCAGATGAACATAAAAACACAAACACTGACAATCATAGCCTGAAACATACACACACACGCGCGTGCGCGCACACACACACACACACAGAGGGAAGAGAGTGTGGTTGAGGGGCCTGGCTCCTTATAGTTAGTGACGTGGCTGAGGACGGGGGAAATTGAGCAGAGTGCATGTGACAGAGGAGGCGCTGGTCGCCGTGACAGCGGCTTGAGGAGCAGGAGACGTGACATGCTCCGCGTCACCGGGCCCAGGATGTAATCTCAGTGAAGGACACTGAGAAAGGAGGGGAGGGGAGGGGTGAGGGATACTCTTGTCAGACAACATGGGGGCCACAGCTGGGGGGGGTGCAGTTATAACCCCCCGTCTGTAACCATCCTCAGATATCAGTGTCCCCACTGTTCCAGACAGATGGCTGGCTCTTACCTGTGGAATACACCACAGAAACTCTTCGTACTGTGGGCTCTGCTGTGGACATATAGCTAGCCACTACACATGTACCATGTTAGCTGAAATTCCCAGTTATAACTTCAGTGACCATGTTGACCCTTGTGTGACCCCTGTGATCACTGTGTCAGTGGTGGCCATACTGTCTACTCTGAATTGGGATATTACGATGACACTAATATAATATGTCCTAAGGGATATTCCAGTTAACACATACTGTATATTCATTGTACTTCATGTGGACCATGTGGGAATGAAACCCACAACCTTGGTGTTTCCTGCCCCATGCTCCAACCATATAAACTCTATGGTACTGTATATCCCTCAGGCCTGACGGGATAGGAACTGTCACTGTCGAGGAGAAGGAACGCTTTGAGGATATCAAAGAGAGGCTGCGTGTTCTGCTGGAGAACCAGATCACACACTTCAGGTGTGTGCTGTAATACTATATCTAAATCTATAACTGACCCTGGCACAGACACGGCTATGGGACTTATCAGACCACAGATTATAGATTGTGACAGATGTCAATCATGTATCGATCACTGTGCTCTGCAAAATTGTACTTACATTCTGATCTCAAGAACTAGCTGCCCACTGGGCACAAACTGGTTGAATCAACGTTATTTCTATGCAATTGCGTTAAACCAATAGACCTTGAATAGACGTCTGTGCCCAGTGGGTAGTCATTTATAAATTGTAGAAATCCTTGAGGATAAAGAATGGTCTTATGATGAAGGAAAACCTTCATAATAAACCCTACAGAAATTAAACTGGATTTCTTTCACAGGTACTGTTTTCCATTTGGTCGACCGGAGGGGGCCCTGAAAGCCACTTTGTCCCTGCTTGAGAGGGTAGGTTATTATGCATCTTCTTCTAACCTTACCCTATGTTCGATTAACCATGGGCACACACCTTCCTAAACTAAATATACACAATATTATAAATGTTTCATCCACATTTGAATTGACCAGGTGTTATGGATAGATGTGTATTTGGTTTCTATATGTTGTATATAATATAGGCTACCTGAGTGTGGTAAACAGATGTTTGTCTCCTGTTCTCTACAAGTGAAGGGTCAACATGCACACTCCCATGCTTTTCTTTTTTGTGGTAACGCCCCAAAAAGGAAAGTATTTTTTCTCCAATGTCTCCTGCTCCGTTCCAGGTGCTGATGAAGGATATTGTGACTCCTGTGCCCCAGGAGGAGGTGAAGACAGTCATCCGTAAATGTCTGGAGCAGGCAGCCTTGATCAACTACCAGCGCCTCTCAGAATACGCCAAAGTAGAAGGTAGATGACCACCTCAAATAAACACTGACAGATGCGCACACAAACGTACACACACACACACACACACACAGTTAAATTACACAATGCAGCATCACACAACGTACTAGCTATACCCATAGAGTATTATTTCACACACAGTACTTTACTGTACTGTACAATGTTCTGTCGTCATTTATGTCTCCCCTCTAGCATTGTTACCACAATAGTATTGTTATCTACAGGGATTATCACACGTTATTGTTACACAGTGATATACATACTACAGACATCATGCCCTCTGGTGCTTTACCACATTGCCCCCTGCAGGTCAATGGGTGCTAACAAACTACAGTTGTGGGGTTAGCTGATGAAACTAACACTGTTAAAGTGTGACAAAAATGTGATCAGTGTTATTTCCTGATAGTTGCTAGTTGAAAATACAATCTACACAGGACCTTCTAATCAGCAGGTTTTGCGTGGTGGAGTTTCGGCCAGGCAGTAAATTAATTAATATCCTGTACCAATAACAGAGTTCCAAACCTCTCTGCCAATAACAGCTAGTTTTCAGTTTCCCCCCTACTCAGACCACTCACAGACAGTGATAGCAAAATTAATCCTTGAGAAATAGTTTTTTTGCTGAAAAGGCTATTTGTGTTTCTTTTTAACTATTTTAATGGAAAACTATGTCAGTAAGGAACTTAATTGTTACCCAGAAAGGATTGGAGATAACAGCAGCATTTAAGAAGAAAACAAAGTCAAACATTGAAATACAAACAATGAATGGAAATAAGTTCACTCAAAGCAAAGATTTTGTCTTCATATGGTATTAATAGAACTGTTCTGTCCCCAGCTGCAGTGAAAATACCTCGGCTTCCGGTCCTGTGGCTGCTGTTCCTTTTAGATGTGCTAATAAAGTTGAAACCCTCTTTTCATTTACAGGTGTCCTTTATATTGATGTAGATCCCTAAATAAATGTGCATGTTAGAGATGTGTACAGTAAGTAAAAATGCATTCAACTCCCTGTGAATCTTCCATCTTTATTCTGACTCCTGTGTGCCTCAGCTTCTCTCTGGCCCAGTCAACCCACTGTCCCTCTCCTTTCTCACAACGCCGTGGCTTCAAGGTGGGGTGATGCTCTGAAGCAACAATTGTCCTTGTTTTCTCTCCTACCCCTTTCCTATCCTCTCCTTTGTTTTGAAATAATCATCATCTTCTGTTCACCGCCTCCTACCCCTCTCTGCTTTCCTCCTCCTTGTTTATTGGCTTTGCTGCTTCTCTCCAAGCTCCTTGTAGTATGAACACAAGTCAGGAAGGCTAATTCACAAGGCATGCTGGGACTACCATGCATGTCCCAAGTTTCCTTTACTAGGCATCCAGAACTGGCAACATGTTCCACGGACACATTTACAAAACAAATCTGTGTGTAGGTATGTGTAGCTTGGACTACACTCAACTATACTGTTTTTACAGCAATCGAATCCTCCATTCTCAAATTAAGCTCTTCTCTATTCCAGTCAGTGACTATTAGGGCTGTGGCGGTCATGACATTTTGTCAGCCGGTGATTGTCAAGCAAACAACTGCCGGTCTCATGGTAATTGACCGTTAATTAGCATAAACACATTTAGCATCTGATGGCTTCCACACCTACAAGCCACTGATGCAGACTTTTGGAACATCTGCATTTTAAAAAGTCTAATAAATCCATTTAATATAGCCTACACATCACAATAAATCCATGATTTATTTTAGGCAGGTCTAAAGAAACATGAGATGAAGAAAATGTAGTCTATTTCAGAAGAACAAAATGGCATTCTCTGAGTTGTCCTTATGTTACATGTAGGTCCTGATCTGGCTATACCATATGGCTGTGGGCTATATAGTCCATTTAGCAGACAGGATTTACTTAGAATTTCATGGCATTATTTTATAGTATGACGAATACAATTGAACAAAGCTATATAAAATAGAAAGGATCATTTATGCAAATGATTTCTGAGGTAGTTGTCACGGTCGTCATAACGAGGAGACCAAGGCGCAGCGTGATGAGAATACATTCTTCTTTAATAAACTAAGAACACTAAACAAAACGACCGTGCCGCTAATAACAACAAGTGCTGACATGCAACTACACATAGACAATAACCCACAAAACCAAAATGGAAAATGGCAACCTAAATAGGATCCCCAATCATAGACAACGATAAACGGCTGCCTCTGATTGTGAACCAATTCAGGCCATCATAGACCTACATTTATCTAGACATACCAAAACCCCATAGATATACAAAGACCCTAGACAAGACAAACACACATACCACCCTCGTCACACTCTGACCTAACCAAAATAATAAAGAAAACAAAGATAAGGTCAGGGCGTGACAGTAGTCCACACATGCAGCTAGCTATTCTGTGTTGAGTGGTTAATAAAGAAATAGGTCCTCCTATATGACTTTAGTTGTGATACAAACGTTGGACTATACGTTTTGATTTTTAAAACATTCAAAGGCTGCATGATGCAACTCCAATGTTGATTTGAAAAAAGTCGCTCTGCTTTGTTTCTTAAGCAGGCTGGACTCACTTCATCATTCTCTGGTTCACAATTTGACAAGCACCTGATAATAATCTCACCAGGCCACAAATTTCCTGACAGCATCCTCCTTGTTTGTCTGTAATGACACCAAAATCCATGCCTATAATAATTTTAATTTCCTTTTCCCGTCTGCCAATCACCGTGCTCCGAAGTACCTCTCATTCACATGGCTCTCTCAGATATCTAAATTCTTATTAGCTAATGCCTGTCATGTGATCGGGTCCTTCTCACAGGCATCTCAGCTTCGAAGTAGGCTACAAGTGAAGACAGACACATCTAGGACTGAAATGAGTGTGTCCTTCTTATCGAATTCCAAAGTGTACATTGAAGATGTTAGATTTACTTTTCGTCAGCTAACAAGATGAGTAGGCCTAACGGACAGCAAAAGCACTAACCTATGTCATTCTACTATCCCCGTAGTACAAAAGTCAACCTATTCTATTGGTAACTTGTCCTTCTGTGCGAGAAATAAATATTCCAAATATACTCTGGAACAGATAGATCCCAAATGAATATTATTTAAAGCAATGAGGCTGATACAACAGATACAACATTTAGCTTAAGATGTAGATATACTATTAGGCTATTTCTTCACATGATAAGTGCAGCAAAGTGCACACGGCAGTAGGCTATATGTGCGAATGTTACAAAATGCTATCGATTAGCGGGAAAATACCATTATCAAAAGTGACCACAAAGGCAATTATGCTTGTAATGCTTTATTACAGAGGTGTATTTTTATGGTGAAAATGATATTCCCCAAACTAGAAACTCACTCGCTGCTTATGTATGCCAGTTAGGCTCTACACTGGCTGTAAAGCTGATTAATGTGCTTCATTTTAAGAATTTATTTGGCCACTTTAGTTGTGATATAAACCTTATCAACATATAGGCCTGTGGGCTAGGCTCCATGAGGTGTGTGACTATGATATGAAAAAGTCGAAAATAAAAGGCATGCGCTGTTTCTTGCCTTTTTGCACACGAGGGGCATCATTCACAAGTGATAATATATAATTCACAAGTGAAAGGCTAATATTGTCTCCCATCAGACTATTTTTTATTTAATCTTGTCTTTAATCTTGTCTTTACATATACTACATAATATAAGTGTGAAATTAGTTTTGGTTGAGAATGGACCATTGTCAGGGGCAGGGGAAAAAATACATGTCATCTATGTGCTTAAATAGCGAATGGAGGACGCTTTTCCCGTGGTTCATTTTCATGCCAGCCAGGTAGGCTATACTCCTGTTGAAAAGTGAAGCAATGTGCTTAATATTAGAAAGTTGAGAAATAAATATAGAAGTCTATAGAAAGCTGATGGGATCCTCCTCTTTTTAGAAGGCCATCAAAAATGTTGCGCAACATGAGCTCATGGGCTCTCATTAATTTTTTTATTTGATTTTCGTATGTCAGAGTGATTACAGGGACAATAGAGTGCTGAGTACCAGGCAGTTAGCAAGTTTGGTAGGCTACTAATGACCATCAGCGGTCATGACAAAACGACATGACTGCGGTCATGACTTCTGACTGCCATTGTGCCGGTAATATGGTCACCATAACAGACCTAGTGACTATTAAAAAAAGCTGAGGGTGACGAAGATACCGAAGGAGATGCCCCTCAGTATCTTGGAGTGGAAAAACTGCAGAAAAATCCTTAATTCTGCTCCTCATAAACATTTGCTTGTTCGTTGCCTTGACTGGGAAGATCTCCAACTTGATAGAAAAGTCTCACTCCTTAATACCATTTGGCATGAAGAATGGTTAAATAAAAGTGTGTACAAAGGCGACCCCCAGGCCCCACTCCTTTTGTCCACACACCCACTCTCCTCCACATTCGACACTTCTGTCAAATCGATGCCTCTCTTTCTGTCTCCACGGGCCCATCACAAGCCTCCTCAACCACCAAAGTCCACCACCACCACATCCACAGAGGACACTGTGGGGACCCCTAACCACCTCATGCAGCTACCCTCTGAACTCTGACCTCTCCTTCTTTGACCCCAGCCTTTTGCATGCCCCGATCCTCTCTTGTAGGGAAAAAGAGAGAAATGTATGAGCATCCTGTCTTCTGCTTGGCGTCTCAAGTGATGGATTTAACCATTCGTGAGTACCTTCCTCATCCTGCCACACCCTCCTCCACCCCTTACTTCTCATCCCCTCTCCTCTACCATGTCTTTCAATTTTCAACATCTCCTCCCCCCCTTACTTCTCCTCCCCTCTCCTCTACCATGTCTTTCAGTTTTCAACATCTCCTCCACCCCTTACTTCTCCTCCCCTCTCCTCTACCATGTCTTTCAATTTTCAACATCTCCTCCACCCCTTACTTTTCCTCCCCTCTCCTCTACCATGTCTTTCAGTTTTCAACACCTCCTCCACCCCTTACTTCTCCTCCCCTCTCCTCTACCATGTCTTTCAGTTTTCAACATCTCCTCCACCCCTTACTTCCCCTCTCCTCTACCATGTCTTTCAGTTTTCAACATCTCCTCTTTTGCACGGCACCCACCCCTCCACTACTGCCATTCCCTGCTGCCCCTGAACCAATCTCTCTCTCTCTCTCTCTCTCTCTCTCTCTCTCTCTCTGTGTCTCTCTCTTGCTTCTCTCAAGTCCTTTGGCTTTTTGATCTGTTGCTTCTGTCTGTGAAAGCTACCTGTGAGGGATCCAGACCCAGGGTCTCTGTCTGTCTGCCTGCCTATCTGTCTGTTAGTTCCTAGCAGGGCAGGACCAAGGCTCCATCTATCTGTGAAGACCATGAGATATCTTTTCTACTGTATCTGGCAGCTCCTCTTTCTGTTCCCATGCCTGTCTGCGACTTGAATGCATTTTTACTTTGCTTCTGTGTAAACCCCCTCAGTCCTGTTGAATGCCATACAGCCACAGTACCATAGAGAACATTATCATTGAGTTTCCCTTTGTATCAGTTCACACTTGGCACCAAAGGGGTAAGACAACAGGAACAGGAAGTGGCAACGTAAGGAGGACAGGATGTAATATGTCTACACATCTCTACACGTTTTCCAATAGAAACATTTATATATTGTCATGTCTTTTCTTCATTATTACAGTTTTTTACTGTGTGTCTTGAAGGGTGTGTTTTCTATATTATTACAGTTTTTTACTGTATGTCTTGAAGGGTGTGTTTTCTATATTATTACAGTTTTTTACTGTATGTCCTGAAGGGTGTGTTTTCTATATTATTACAGCATTTTACTGTATGTCCTGAAGGGTGTGTTTTCTTTATTATTACAGCATTTTACTGTATGTCCTGAAGGGTGTGTTTTCTTTATTATTACAGCGTTTTCCTGTATGTCCTGAAGGGTGTGTTTTCTTTTTGGAGGTTTGGGTTTTGTTTGGATGTGTATGTTGGATGTGTATGTTTTACTGTATGAAGCTATGTGTGTGTCTATGTCTGAGTTCTGGTTAACATCAGAGGGTGAAAGATGTTGCTCAACCACCTGTTTTCCAGACTTCCACTCTATCCTGCTCTTATGCTTTCAGTACTGACTATCCTCTCTTCTTTCTCTCTCTCTCTCTCTCCCTCCCACCGTCCTTTGTCTCTCCCTCTCTTTCATTCTCTGCTCCCCCTCGCTCCTACTCTCACTTAGCGGAGAAAACTCAGAAAGATAAGAAAGATCATCAGGATCAGGATCCAGGTGACATCATATATATGAGCATATCCTAACCCGGCTCGAGCCATAGCAACATAACATCTCACAGCCTTCCTGAGGCACGGCCTGGGAATGTTACAGGAACGTTGTGACAGCGTTATGTCTCCACACCCCTGCCCTGTAGTTTCCCCTGTACCTGCACTGCATTCCAGTGATGGAGATGCAGCCCTCCCCAGTGGGTGATTGTGGTAACCTTAACTGTCAAGTCCTCTCTCTAACCCTCCTGTTAAGACCGCTCATCTGTGGTGGCTCCCCCAATGGACATCCTCTGAATTGTTTTAAAATTCTTCCTCTTTCCTATAATGTGGCCTTACTGCACTAGATTACTTCCAGGAAGAAAAAGAAGTGAGGAAGTGCGGAAGAGGGAAAGTGGAGGGAGCAATTTTAAGACCATTCAGACCATTGCCATTGAGTATCACACTTGTGTGATTGAAACCTGCAGAGTTAGCACTGCTTTATTGCAAGTACATGTAAGTTAAAGCAGTTATTACATGCTTTGGAATGTATGCTGTTGTACAATTAAAGTATTACTTCCTCTGCAGAAAGTGCATGAACTATAAATATCTCCAATGTACTAAAATGCAATAGTTTTGAATACAAAACCTGTCATGGTTTGGTATTGATGGTTGCAAAATTTGACCACAAGTGATGAGATGGTTTGGATATTGACTGCTATTGTCCATAGATGACCATGTTTTTATATCAATGGAAATGTTGATACATTGGAAATAAATACGTGAACTAAGATGAGATCATAGATGATAATAGCACATACTGTAGTCATCATAAGTGTTAATGTCACTTCAGACTGTTTCAGGGTTGCGATCCTGCTGCACTCTTAGAAAAAAAGGTGTTATCTAGAACCTAAAAGCGTTCTTCGGCTGACCCCATAGGAGAACCCTTTGAAGATCCCTTTTTGGTTCCTGGTAGAACCTTTTTGGGTTCCATGTAAAATCCTTTCCACAGAGGGTTCTACCTGGAACCAAAAAGTGTTCTAACTGGAACCAAAAACTGTTCTCCTATGGAGACAGCGGAATAACCCTTTTAGAACCCTTTTTTCTAAGAGTGTGGTGGGTGACACATTGTTTCAATTCCACTGAATAGACAGAGCTCACACCTGATTTCCCAGGTCTAAAACAGCAGACATCCCGTATACTGTAGAATGTGGCAATACTGAGTTTCTGTTATAGAAGATCTAGATTTGTGCCCTTGTCCCTCACCTCACCTGTATCACTCCAGCCCCCCTGCCCCTTCATTGACGAAGGGAAGAAGTTGCCTTTTTGTTTGAGGGCATTCTTTTAATCCCTCCATCCAGACGGGTGACTAGGCTGTCATTTCAAAACTCAGTCAAAGAGGCAATCCTCTGTCCACAGTTCAGTCCACGGACACCACTGGGCTTAAAGTGCTATGCCAGTGTGAGTGCGTCACAGAACTGTACCTCTGTACACTGCCAATTAAACCCCTGCTACTACAGAATACCGACTAGCACAATGACAGATGTGTATGCCGGACAAAGAGCAGAAGCAGTGAGGAGAGGACTTCTGCCAGTGTAAAAGTCCACATTGTCACATTAATCTCTCCATTTTACTGGGACTGTAAACAGACTGATAAATGGGAAATAAGTCAAGTAAGTCGGTGTTGTTCTGAGAAGTCTGTCTGACTGATTCGTTAAGAAATGGGTAAGTCAGCCATATCGAAAGATCTTTGACCCTGCCTGAGATGCCCTGAAGTCTGAACGAGGAACCAAATATGTATGGTACTGTATAGGCTACTACCCAGTCCTCCAGTTACCTCTGCTGACTCTCTCTCACACATATACAGTGGGGAGAACAAGTATTTGATACACTGCCGATTTTGTAGCTTTTCCTACTTACAAAGCATGTAGAGGTCAGTAATTTTTATCATAGGTACACTTCAACTGTGAGAGACGGAATCTAAAACAAAAATCCAGAAAATCACATTGTATGATTTTAAAGTAATTCATTGCATTTTATTGCATGACATAAGTATTTGATACATCAGAAAAGCAGAACCTAATATTTGGTACATAAACCTTTGTTTGCAATTACAGAAATCATACGTTTCCTGTAGTTCTTGACCAGGTTTGCACACACTGCAGCATGGATTTTGGCCCACTCCTCCATACAGACCTTCTCCAGATCCTTCAGGTTTTGGGACTGTCGCTGGGCAATACGGACTTTCAGCTCCCTCCAAAGATTTTCTATTGGGTTCAGGTCTGGAGACTGGCTAGGCCATTCCAGGACCTTGAGATGCTTCTTACGGAGCCACTCCTTAGTTGCCCTGGCTGTGCGTTTCGGGTCGTTGTCATGCTGGAAGACCCAGCCACGACCCATCTTCAATGCTCTTACTGAGGGAAGGAGGTTGTTGGCCAAGATCTCGCGATACATGGCCCCATCCATCCTCCCCTAAATATGGTGCAGTCGTCCTGTCCCCTTTGCAGAAAAGCATCCCCAAAGAATGATGTTTCCACCTCCATGCTTCACGGTTGGGATGGTGTTCTTGGGGTTGTACTCATCCTTCTTCTTCCTCCAAACACGAGTGGAGTTTAGGCCAAAAAGCTCTATTTTTGTCTCATCAGACCACATGACCTTCTCCCATTCCTCCTCTGGATCATCCAGATGGTCATTGGCAAACTTCAGACGGGCCTGGACATGCGCTGGCTTGAGCAGGGGGATCTTGCGTGCGCTGCAGGATTTTAATCCATGACGGCGTAGTGTGTTACTAATGGTTTTCTTTGCGACTGTGGTCCCAGCTCTCTTCTGGTCATTGACCTGTTCCTGCCATGTATTTCTGGGCTGATCCCTCACCTTCCTCATGATCATTGATGCCCCACAAGGTGAGATCTTGCATGGCGCCCCAGACCGAGGGTGATTGACCGTCATCTTGAACTTCTTTCATTTTCTAATAATTGCGCCAATAGTTGTTGCCTTCTCACCAAGCTGCTTGCCTATTGTCCTGTAGCCCATCCCAGCCTTGTGCAGGTCTACAATTTATCCCTGATGTCCTTACACAGCTCTCTGGTCTTGGCCATTGTGGAGAGGTTGGAGTCCGTTTGATTGAGTGTGTGGACAGGTGTCTTTTATACAGGTAACGAGTTCAAACAGGTGCAGTTAATACAGGTAATGAGTGGAGAACAGAAGGGCTTCTTAAATAAAAACTAACAGGTCTGTGAGAGCCGGAATTCTTACTGGTTGGTAGGTGATCAAATACTTATGTCATGCAATAAAATGCAAATTAATTACTTTAAAATCATACAATGTGATTTTCTGGATTTTTGTTTTAGATTCTGTCTCTCACAGTTGAAGTGTACCTATGATAACAACTACAGACCTCTACATGCTTTGAAAGTAGGAAAACCTGGAAAATCGGCAATGTATCAAATACTTGTTCACCCCACTGTACCTTCTCTTCACCATATTACTTATTATTTTATTTTCTTCAAAAACCTGACATTTATGTGTAGTATCATCACAACCTCATTGGTCAGTTGAGCTGGTTGGGTTTCGTCCGTTGGTTGTGTTTTGTTACATGATTGCTGTAGACTGAGTTGGTATCCATTAGTAATAGTAGTATGTGAACACCAGACTTTATTGTGTTTTTTTGTTCTTCAAGATGGATTTGATGTGAAAACAATTATTGTAATAATGCAAATATTGGCACTCTACACTTGTTAGTGGTTATATTTATCCTGGTTGTCACAGCTATCCTACTCAGCTGGGGAAAGTACCAGACGACAGTGAGAGTAGCTTTGCATGTCACATGTTAAACATGAAGAAAAGAACATGAGTGCTGCACGCCGTTCTGCACATTTTGCATGGTAACTGTGGAACATATGTTGTTTTCCCTGTTTTCATTTGTCTCATTATACCTGCGTTGTTCTTGATGGTGTTATTACAGTGTTGCCCTCTGAGGCTTACACAATAGCACACCTTTACCATTACCGTTGCTCAGACGTTGTGGGGAGGTTTTACAGCCATGTGTCTCCCTCCATATTGACCTGTGACCTTTGTGCTTCAGAGAATGTAGGGCGCTTAGTCACCCCAGCCAAAAAGCTGGAGGACACCATCCGCCTGGCCGAATTGGTCATCGAGGTTCTCCAACAGAATGAGGAGCACCATGCAGAGGTGAGTACATTACACACATTCTGTCTGTCTGTCTGTCTGTCTGTCTGTCTGTCTGTCTGTCTGTCTGTCTGTCTGTCTGTCTGTCTGTCTGTCTGTCTGTCTGTCTCGCTCTCTCTCTCTCACACACACACACACACACACACACACACACACATTTTGTCTAATATATTCCTATCAAACACTGTGCAACGTGACCAGGGAAAATCCTAAGTCAGTTATTACCAGAGCAGAGAATGAATAACTACAGAGAACCATGGGGCATTTATTCTGTGTCTGACTCTGTGTTTAACAGGCTACAGTCACAAGTACTGGAAATCAGTTGGTACAGTATTCCTATCTCTGTTTTCTTTCTCCATATCTCACTGGTGCATGCTAGCCAGACAGCACTGGCCTGCACGGTAGGAGGTCAAGGTGTGGTTTCAAAGGTCAAAAAGGTTTCATCATTTCATGTGCACCAGGCTTAGTTTTGGATGACAACGGTGAGCAGTGCGCAGTTTGACTGGGGGACTTCTGATTGGGTTACTTTGTTTGCTATACATGCCCACCTGGATGTGAAAACCAGCGGGGCTTTAAGTAACCATATTACCTCATATCCTACCCTAGGCGCTAGCTAGGAAGTTTTTCTCTGTGATGTCACAGTTGCTTTTCCTGTGAACAAGGGTGTCCCCCACAGAAGTTGCATGGGTCTGGTAGAGCAGTGTAGTACAATGTGTAGTGTAGTGGAGGTTGGGTGTGATGATGATTCACAGACTCGATCATCCTGTTGTTGTATCACACACTTTTTAGTGGCACATGACTGTATTTGTACTCTTTCCAGAAACGTGAAGATAATTTACAGACCTCAGTGACCCATTTTTAAACACCAAATGTGTCTATTGATTATGTGGCTAGTGCAAGTGCATGGTTTTCCTCGTGTATATCATGTTTATTCACAAAATAGAATGTTGGCATATTTTTTAACAGACCTTGACCTCGTGAGTATGTTTTGAAACAACAACAAAAAATGTTCTCTGTTGTTTTGGATCATTTCTTTCTTTCACTGTCATCATCGCATATTTCCTGCCCACTAACCATTAGAGGAAAAAAGTCAACACGGGGACACCAACTTTGCAAAAGTGTACCTGACTTAACCCCTTCCTGTTCTCTCATTGTTTGTTTTGTTTGCGGGGAATGTCCAAACAGGGCAAAGAGGTATGTGATAGATCCTGATAACATGACCTCTAACCCTCGCCACCCCCCACCTGCCATGACCCCTGCCACACCCACCTCCCATACTATGTGCATGTCCTGAAAATGCCCAATACCCAGGGATGATCTTAACTGTTCCCATCTTCCTTGTCTAGTAATAGCCTTGTACCCCAACTTCTTCCCTTGTAGTTGCTGTCAGCCCATCCCAGAGAGTTGTGCAAGTGCTTGTTCAACCCAAAGGGTTGCCGTTGGTGATAAGGCATAACTCAACAAGCACTGTGGCAGTGTCCCTGTCTATCATACTTAGACCCCTCCTACTGAAATAGTAGCCTCCCCCACCACCACATCGCCCCCCTCACCATCTGGTCTGGTGCAGTTTTCTCTGTCCACCTCAACTGCCACAGACAACTCTGGTCCCATCCTGTCAGGGAAAGACCTGCTCTGTAGTGCTGTGTGTTTGAGGATAGCTGTGTGACAGGTAAGAGAGGTGATCCAGTCACCTTGACCCAACAAGCTGATCCTCCTCCATTGTAGACTTGAGTACTCTCAATGGAAAAAGCATGCCATTTGTCAGGGTCAACGTGACCCACTCTATCCCCTCTTGCATTTCTCAAGTGCATTGTTGTGTGAATTTCCCCATTAGAAATTTACACTAACACTGTCAGTAGACCAGCAGAAGCAGCAATAGACACATCTTCCACTCCCCAACTCAGGACCCTCAGTTTGAGTGAATTCCATTTTTATTTAACTCAATTGGTGATCTAATACAATGTTTGTGTATAGTGTATGCCATGTTCAGTAAAGACCATTAATTGACTAATTGACTTTACATGTCCAGTAAAGACCATTAATTGACTAATTGAAATTAAACGGACCCTTGCTGTTACTCAATTCAGCATCCAATGTGGTGCATTAGAAGATTAATCCTCCTCGACGCCTATAATGAAGATTTTATTTATGGTTATGAGCCTCACCATTTTGACCCAGAGATCCTGTTGCTGGTTGCTGCTGGCGCTGTCATGCCAACCGTCCCATGCCAGAGTGCATGGGAACATTCACATCACAGAGGTGTGACGATGTGAATGGCTGCTGGCCAAGGCCTCCAATGGGAAGAGATAGGGGAGCATGGGAAGCTGAGTGTTAACCTGCATGAGACCAGCCTGTTCCAGACTCTGTCACTCCACTGATTCTATCTATCCTATGGGGAGGCTCAGAGCAGCTCTGTGTGAATGACTTAGTCAAGGAGCCGTGTCTATGCAGTTCTCTGTGTCTCTCTCTGTGGTCCAACAGAACAGCGCACGTTTAGCCGTGCTCAAGCGCAGAACTAAAACACTGTGCTCAAAGCTGTGAAGTGTACCCCAGAGATCTCTGTGTGATGCCTCAGAGGTGACAACTTGACTCTTATTGTGAAAACGAGAGAAGAAAAGAGCCCTTATATACTGTAGATCGGTGGAGTAGCATTCTCTCCCTTTTCCTCTAGAGAATGACAGTGCTGTGAGGCTTGTAGTTAGAGATGTGCTTGTATTATATTTGCATAATCGTATCCTCAATTTGTGTTTCTGTCTCTCTCTCTTTGTATGTTTCTCTACCTGCCTCCCTTTTCCCCTCTTTCACCCTCTATTTATTTTTCTCAAACTTCCTTTATCTTCCCATTCCTTTTCTTCTCTCTCTACCCTCTACCTCTTTTGTTCATTCCACCTTCTATCCCGTTCTCTTTGTCTATGTATTCCTCTCTCCTCTTTCTTTCATTCTTCACTCAATCATCTCTCTCTCTCTCTCTCTCTCTCTCTCTCTCTCTCTCTCTCCCCCTCTCACTCACTCACTCAATCATTCACACTCTCTCTCTCGCTCTGTCTCTCTCCGTCTCTAGGCGTTTGCATGGTGGTCTGACCTGATGGTGGAGCACGCAGAGACCTTCCTGTCTCTGTATGCGGTGGACATGGACGCTGCTCTGGAGGTGCAGCCCCCTGACAGCTGGGACAGCTTCCCTCTCTTCCAGCTCCTCAACGACTTCCTGAGGACCGACTGTGAGTGACTCCAACCCTGATCCAGGCCTTGAACCAGGGCTACATTATGAACAGACACGCACAGCGTTTAGCACTCCAGAACCATACAGCACACACTTAACAGAAGTGGAGCATTCATGTCACATAGGACTGGGTTTTTATTGAATATTCATTGTGGTTGGTCTTGGCAAACTGGAGAAACTAAAACCTAGAGTTGAGATCTAATGTTACTTTCCCACAGCATGATCCTTTCTGCATTTGACTTCAGTATAATGAAAGGGATGAAGGTAATTGAGAGGACAATAGGGCGCTATGGGAGCTTCGCAGTAAGAGCTGAGAGACTAACAGTGAAATGGTTGCTGTGGGCCCTGTCATCTCCCTAATGAACTGCAGTTGCCGTAGGAGCACTGTCCAGGGTGCTGAAAGCGTGAGCCAGAAAAGAAACACTTACCACTGCCTTTGTGAAGTGAACCTACACTGGCTAATTGTCCCTGGGGAATGTCTCCTTTTAGCTTGTCAGCCAGGAGTCTGGAAGGATGTAATGCAGTCTGTTGTTCACCTGCAGTGGTTTAATGGACTTAGACTGGCACAGCTTGTTATGCTCACTTGCTACTGCTGCACAATTGGCCACATTCACAGTGGCATTTTATTTTTTAAATAGCCGATTGGTTATTCACATTGCAATGATCATAGTTACTAGACCATCTGGATACAAGCCAAACAGAAGGGCGAAAGTAATGGTATTCTTCCCCAATTGACTTTTATAATACCAAAGGCTCCAGTGATCACTGCATGTCAACACATGATGTGTTGGATTTCATAGTGCACACTTTACATACAGTATAACTGATGTAGCATACACGGACTAATTCCATGTAATACTAGTCATTCTAATTCACATGACTTTGACAGCATAACTCAACATGCAAACCTCACACGGTTGATGAGTGATATGGTCACCAAAATAGCATCCATCTATCCGTCTCCCTCAGGGTCCTCCACAGTATACAATGTCAAAATCTACACTACACACACAGTGCAACATCCCCACAACTACCATTCCATATCACAGGGGCATTTTACACAGAAGGTCATTTGTTTTGTCTCCCCACAGCAGATAGCTTATATGGCAGGAAATATCCCTAGCACCAGACAGGCGCCAAAAGTCAGACGCCATTGAAGCAGTTAATGAGATCTAAAACAGAAGTGGCTGGGAGAGGGGCGAGCCCTGCATCCTCACTTCTGGACAAATACATCAAATTGTACAGCAGCCGCTCAAGTGGCTAATTGGAGAGCGGCAATCAAGGAACAAAATAAGCATCGCACCTACTGTGTATCATCGACCTTGACTTCTATACACGCAGCACACACATATAGCCTACAAGCACACCCACACAGAGAGAAGGAGAGCGAGCGCTCAAAGGGATAAAATACAGACCCACTGTGTGGAGCCGTGAGCCATCGCATTAGCACACACTGGCCTCCATTTTATCACCCGTGGTCTGTGTTAGCGTTGCCTTTTTACCAGTTGAATATAGAGGAATCATGCCTTATCTGAAAAACAACTATAAGCAACAGATATACAACAGAGAGAATAGTCTAGTACGGTAGCTGATAGCGAGGAGCTAGACTACTATTAGCTTCCTTCTGATAGGACTCAAAAGCTTAAAGCAAGGGGTCCACAGCATAGCTTTCATAAGACCAGTGTAACGAACCTCGTCCTCCTCTTCTGAGGAGGAGAAGTGATAAGGATCGGAGGACCAAAACGCAGCGTGGTAAGTGTCCATAATGTTTATTTTAAAACATAAACTGAACACTGCGAAATACAAAACAATAAACGTGAAATGAACGAAACAGTCCAGTGTGGTGACAAACACTGACACGGAAGACAAACACCCACAACCCAAAACTGAAACACAGGCTACCTAAGTATGATTCTCAATCAGGGACAACAATTGACAGTTGGGCACAGGGACTACAGCTGACCAACTGGGACTACAGCTGCCTCTGATTGAGAACCATACTAGGCCGAACTCAAAAACCAACATAGAAAAACAAACATAGACTGTCCACCCAACTCACGCCCTGACCATACTAAAACAAAGATAAAATAACAGAACTATGGTCAGAACGTGACAACCAGTCCTTTCAAAGACAGCCATCACTTCAAGGAAGACAGGAAGGAGAAGCATTTCCAAGTCATTCTCCCTTGGCTGTTAAATTGATGATTGTTCCTTTGGTGTTACAATTTAATGAATGACTTAATATATGCTCTTTCCTGTCTCAGATAACCTGTGCAACGGGCAGTTCCATAGACACCTGCAGGACCTGTACGCCCCCCTTGTGGTGCGATATGTGGACCTCATGGAGTCATCTATCGCCCAGTCCATCCACAGGGGCTTCGAGAGGGAGTCCTGGGAGCCTGTCAAGTAAGGGCACCTCAACATCTAGAATCAACAACCTATTGTAATGATTATATATCCTGGGTGCTACACAGTTTCGGCATTCAAGTTGGCTATAGCAGAAACTGACAGGCACCCAGACTAGTCATACTGCAGTAGCCTAAGCATACCTTTCTTCATGTAGGCCAATTAATCAAGGAAGGATGTTGGGTTCTACCCAACATACAATATAGGTAGATGATAATATATTTTCAAACATGAATTACTCTCAATGATTTTAGGCTTTCCTGTTCATATTAAATTAAATATTCAGATATTTTTGGGGTGATCATTTGTACCATGTATTCGTACATGAACTAGGTTGATATCCACATAAATTATGTATACTGAATAAAATATAAACACAACATATAAAGTGTAGGTCCCATGTATCACGAGCAACAATAAAAGATCCCAGAAATGTTCCATATGCACAAAATGCTTATTTCTCTCAAATGTTGTGTACAAATGTGTTTATATCCCTGTTATTGAGCATTTCTCCTTTGCCAAGATAATCCATCCACCTGACAGTTATGGCATATCAAGAAGCTGATTAAACAGCATGATCATTACACAGCTGCACCTTGTGCTGGGGACATTAAAAAGCCACTCTGAAATGTGCAGTTTTGTCACACACACAATGCCAACGATGTCTCAAGTTTTGAGGAAGCAATTGCCATGCTGACTGCAGGAATGTCCACCAGAGCTGTTGCCAGAGAATGTAATGTCCATTTCTCTAGCATAAGCCACCTCTAACGTCGTTTTAGAGAATTTGGCAGTACTTCCAACCGGCCTCACAACCGTAGACCACGTGTAACCATGCCAGCCCAGGACCTCCACATCCTGCTTCTTCACCTTTGGGATCATCTGAGACCAGCCATCCAGACAGCTAATGAAACTGAGGAGTGTTTCTGTCTGTAATAAAGCCCTATTTTGACTTAACCTAATTCTGATTGGCTGGGCCTGGCTCCCCAGTGGGTGGGCCTGGCTCCCAAGTGGGTGTGACTATGCCCTCCCAGGCCCACCCATAGTTATGCCCCTGTCCAGTCATGTGAAATCCATAGATCAGGGCCTAATTCATTTATTTCAATTGATTGATTTCCTTTTATGAACTATAACTAATATTTTTGTTCAGTATATATTTGTGGGCAATTGTGTAAAAATATATGGTAACTATTTACTTTGACTACATATCCATAACACATGTATT
Source organism: Oncorhynchus mykiss (assembly GCF_057628025.1). Classification (NCBI taxonomy): domain Eukaryota; kingdom Metazoa; phylum Chordata; class Actinopteri; order Salmoniformes; family Salmonidae; genus Oncorhynchus; species Oncorhynchus mykiss. Next base: position 45,771,739 of record NC_143028.1, read on the forward strand.
ACTCATAAGTATTTCATGAACATGTTATAACAGCTCTCAACCCCAATATTAAAGGTTCACTAAATATATCCATAGCATATCTATAGCATATTCATGTCATGCTATGCAAGAGCTCATATTTATCTATCTTAATAGATCCATCATTACAATGACAGTCTAGTGTCATCATTATGGCTGTTCTCAAAAGTATGCTTCTACCATACCAGTGTTAGTGAATATGCCAAAATGCCAAACAACATTTAGAAAATGATGCTGATATATAGCCTGCACCAGCCCCGTTTCCCCCACCGGCCGGTATAGGCCCATGACTTACCTTCTTCTTCTTCTCGCTGTGGTCAATGGTGCATAAAGTTCTCCACGGGTTTGAATCCTCTGGGTAAATTTTACAGATCAAATTGTGTAGTTGAGGGTCATATCATAACTCTTTCATATCTCATTAGCAACTCTCGTTCACATCACAATTAAGTAGGTCATACTGGTCTATAACCCACACATGAAAGATCTATGTATGTATTCTATGCAGTCACATTAAAGTCAAATCTGTTTTCACATTCATAAAGCATTTATAGCTATGCACTTCATGGTAATTACCTGTACAGTTTGCCACTGATCTATAACACCAACATTAAAGGTCTATGTATGAATTCTATGCAGTCAATATAATATAATTTATATTTTCCTATTCATAAAGCATTTATAAACGTGCCTCAATTATCAAAAAGAACACAGACACAACACAGAATTTTAAAGGAAATATTAACATTTTTATTGACATTTTCTAGATGTAGCACATAAATCAATTGCTGAGGACATTGCCGAAGTATCTTACTATTCACATTTTTCAGTTCAACTTTTCTTAAATAGATTTAACAAAGATTGATATTTATTGTATTCATATTCAATTCCTCATTTCAGACTCATAGCTAGCAATAACTATTTTAGTATGTAGTATTTAGTATGAATTCACTAATGTAGCTAGCTAGCTAGCTTAGCTCCTGGCAATGTCAACACATTTTCCAACTTTGTCAATAAAAGTTAAACTCATCATAAAACTCATAAGACATTTAGTTAACAATGGTAGCTATCTGTTTATTTTAAGACATACATTGTACTTTTGGACATTATGAGGTGAGAAAATCATCATCATATCGCCCTCCATGTGGCAAATCTGACCTCCTGATTCCTGCTTACAAGAAAAAACTTGAACAGGAAGTATCAGTGACGCACTGAATTAGGAAGTGGTCCGATGAAGTGGATGCAGTTTCGCTAGCACAGACTTGAATATGTTCCGCGATTCATTTGATGGCATTGAAGAGTTTACCACATCAGTCAACAGCTTCATTAATAAGTGCATTGACAATGTCATCCCCACAGTGGCCGTACGTACATATCCCAACCAGAAGCCATGGATTACAGCCAACATCCACATTGAGCTAAAGGCTAGAGCTGCCACTTTCAATGAGTAGGATACTAATCCAGACGCTTATAAGAAATCCCGCTGTGCCCTCCGACGAACCATCAAACAGGCAAAGCGTTCATACAAGACCAAGATCAAATCCTATTACACCAGCTCTGATGCTCGTCAGATGTGGCAGGGCTTGAAAACTATCATGAATTACAAAGGAAAACTCAGTCGCAAGCTGTCCAGTGACGTGAGCCTACCAGAAATAAACTCAGTTTTTCACAATTCCTGACATTTATAGTAAAACTTCCATGTCTTAGGTCAGTTAGGATCACCACTTTATTTTAAGAATGTGAAATGTCAGAATAATAGTAGAGAATGTAACGGCATTCTTCCTCCTCTTCTGAGGAGGAGTAGCGAGAAGGATCGGAGGACCAATGCGCAGCGTGGTAAGTGTCCGTAACGTTTATTTTAAGACATAAACTGAACACTATATGAAATCCAAAACAATAAACGTGAACATGAACGAAAACCGAAAAAGTACCGTGTGGCAACAAACACTCACACGGAAACAAACACCCACCACTCAAAAGTGAAATCCAGGCAACCTAAGTATGATTCTCAATCAGAGACAACTAACGACACCTGCCTCTGATTGAGAACCACACTAGGCTGAACTCAAAACCACAACATAGAAAAACACACATAGACTGCCCACCCCAACTCACGCCCTGACCATACTAAATAAAGACAAAACAAAGGAAATAAAGGTCAGAACGTGACAGAGAATAATTTATTTCAGCTTTTATTTCTTTCATCACATTCCAAGTGGGTCAGAAGTTTACATACACTCAATTAGTATTTGGTAGCATTGCCTTTAAATTGTTTAACTTGGGTCAAATGTATCGGGTAGCCTTCCACAAGCTTCCCACAATAAGTTGGGTGAATTTTGGCCCATTCCTCCTGACAGAGCTGGTGTAACTGTGTCAGGTTTGTAGGCCTCCTTGCTCGCACATGCTATACGAATGAGGTCAGGGCTTTGTGATGGCCACTCCAATACCTTGACTTTGTTGTCCTTACGCCATTTTGCCACAACTTTGGAAGTATGCTTGGGGTCATTGTCCATTTGGAAGACCCAATATTTTTTTCTGGGGTCTTGGCTGATTTCTTTTGATTTTCCCATGATGTCAAGTGAAGAGGAACTGAGTTTGAAGGTAGTCCTCCACAGGTACACCTCCAATTGACTCAAATGATGTCAATGAGCCTATCAGAAGCTTCTAAAGCCATGACATCATTTTTGGGAATCTTCCAAGCTATTAAAAGCCAGAAGAATGCTAGGCTGTCACCCGGAAGCGATGCCACCATGACTTACCTCTCATCTGCAGTCAAAACATAGAGAATGATAGAGGCTTCTAGTTGCCAAAAGGCCGTATTAGCATGGGCAGCGCCATATTAGCATGGACAGCGCCATTGAGGGCATCCAGCATTTTATTGTAGTCAACTGGGTGGGACATCCAACTTCGTTGGCTGATCCCTCCTGATGACCTTGTTGGAGTCATGTCCAACCGGGTCATCAGGCGGGATCAGCCAATCGTGAAGAAGAACATTGACTACTTCTAAATGGAGATATTTTCCATGTCACTCTCTATGCTGTCACATACGCTAGAATGGCACATATACAAAGATGAGTTATTTATATATCTCTATGGTCTCTTAAATTTGTCCTGTTTTAAAAGGTCTGTAATGTGCAAAAGTACAATGTAAACAGTGAAATAGCTAACATTGTTAACAAAATGTTGAATAAGTGGGAAACACTTGTCACACCCAGACCTTTGTATTCTTTGTTTTCTTTGTTATTTTGTTTAGGTCAGGGTGTGACCTGGGTGATATATGTGTTTATGTCTTGTCTAGGTGTTTTGTATGTTTATGGGGGTGTTTTCCTATCTAGGTGTTTTTTGTACGTCTATGGTTGCCTAGATTGGTTCTCAATTAGAGGCAGCTGTCTATCGTTGTCTCTGATTGGGAACCATATTTAGGCAGCCATATTCTGTGGGTATTTTGTGGGTGATTGTTCCTGTTCCAGTGTTTAGTGTTCACGTTACGGGACTGTTTCGCCTTCCTTCCTTTTTGTCTGTTTGTTGTTTTTGTTCGATATTTAAGTATTCCCATTAAATATGGATTATCATCACGCTGCATCTTGGTCCTCTCTTTCACCCGAAGACAATCGTTACAACACTAGCTAGCTTTACCACCTTGTGTTATTACGTTTTACTCACTAAAATAGTTATTGCTAGCTATCAGTCTGAAATGGGGAATTGAATTTGAATTCTTTGAATATGAATCTTTGTTAAATCTATTCAAGAAAAAATAACTGAAAAATGTCAATAGTAGGATTCTTTGGCAATGTTTTCTGTGCTAGCTAGCTAAAGTTACATATGGAAAATGTAAATAAAATACCATTCTGTATTGTGTTCGTATTATTTTTGATAAGTGAGGCATGTTTATAAATGCCTTATAAATGCTTTATGAATGAAAAAATAGAAATGACAGTACATTAACTGCATCAAATTCATACATATACCTTTAATGTTGGTGTTATAGATCAGAGTGGCAAACTGAACAGGAAATTACCATGAAGTGCTTAGCTATAAATGCTTTATGGGAAAATTGATTTGCCTTTCATGTGACTGCATAGCATTCATAACCTTCATGTGTGCAGAATAGACTAGTATGACTAACTTAATTGTGATGTGGAGAAGGGCTGTTAATGAGTTACGGAAGAGTTATAGTATCAACTACAACATTTTATCCGTAAAATTTACCCGGAGGATTCAACCTCGTGGGGATCTTTATGCACCATTGACCTCAGTGAGAAGAAGAAGAAGGTAAGTCGTGTGGGGAATGGGGCTGGTACAGGCTATATATCAGCATCATTATCTAAACGTGGTTTGGCATTTTGGCATATTCACTAACACTGGTATGGCAGAAGCATACTTTTGAGAACAGCCATAATGATGACACTAAACTGTCATTGTAATGATGCATCTATTAAGAAACATAAATATGTACTCTTGCATAGCATGACATGAATACACTACAGATATGCTATGAATATATTTCATTAACCTTTAATAATGTTGTTGAGACCTGTTGTAAAGCGTTCAAGAAATACTTAAATATGTGTACTAAATGTGTTGTGGATATGTAATCAAAGTAAATCGTTACCAAATATATTAATTTGTACTAGCAAGATTATTTACTATCTATTGAATTCAAATGTTTCCTATTGCAGCTAAGACCATATGTCTGAAAATGTTGTCGGAAACATTTTTCCTCTGTTTGGTATTCCCTAGTGTTCATATGGTATCCCTTGTATTAACGTCAAAGCTATTTGCTGTCACCATATGTTGAGTTATCAATTGTTAACTATATTTAGTCATTGTTCTCTTCAATGCTGATAAGACACTCTTTACACATCATTTTTCAACATTAGATTTGTCTCTTCTAGTCATTGCAACTATACCCTTACTTGTTTCAACTTAATAACGGCTATTTGTCTTGTAAATTTGCTCTGCCTCACCAATTGTTTTTCTTTTTTTTGGCATTGCTTCACTTTCCCTTCTAAAACACATCCATATTACCACTGTTATAGCACATCTTATGTATATTTGATTTGATGTCTGTTTCCTCTACACAGGAGCCTAACAAGTAATCTTCCTGATTTGAGTCTACCAAATGTCAAGCTCCAAATGCCCAAAGTACCAAATCTACCACCAGTTAGCCTTCTAACAATGCCTAGCTTTTCTACACCCAACTGGATGGCAGCTACATGTGACTCAGAGTGTGTATTGAGTCTCTGCTGGAGCCTGAAACATGAAAAATGCATGTGTGTTTTTGGCATGAACATGTCACATGTCCTCTGAAGTACTGGCTCAATTTCTGGAGATGTACAGGCAATATCCACCAATCCTAATTTAGATGGGGGCAGCTTTGGCCTTGTTGATTTGACTTAGTTAGCTAATGGCAGCGACTCAACAATAGGCCACAATAAAACATTGACACATTTTACTCATACTGTAGTAGGGCCTGTAGTGCATTTGTAAAACCAACCATGCCTAACGTGCAGAAGTAGGAGAGCTTTGATAGGGCTCCCTAGGGCTCCTGGTGCTTGTCTTTACTGAGCCTCTCAGATACGCCTACTTTAAAACAGATTATGTTCACTCATTCACACCATGATAATGATCCCACTTTTATATTGATGGAATATGAAATTAAGTCCCATTTCATTAGTGATTCTGCCAGTTGTAAAACTCCATGTCTACCTGTTGGCTCTTAGCAGCCCTCTCGGGGAACCAAGGAGAGACACAGCATGCAGATAATTGCAAAGCTATGTTTAGATATGTTGATCAAAAGCACTTCTTCTGCACCTTGAGGTACACCTGACACGTTACCAAAGTGAAACATTTTCAGCACCAGCTACTAAAAATGTGTGAAAGGAGAGAGAGAGATTAAATGAATACATTTGCTCCCAAAATGTAAAGGCACTGCTCTGTCAAAGATAGGCCTGAACTAAAAGCAGGTTTGGTATCTTGTAAATAAGCCATAAAGACTAAGCCAATCTCACCCCACAAAATAAAACTCAAACACAGCCTTGACACAACCACATTGTTGATAATTAGGAATAAACAGGCTCAGCCTATTCTAAAATATGTAGTAAAACACTGCCTGTGATCTGATGTTCTTTTTCCAGGATCCAAGTTGTCCCAGTGTTCTTATTGTTCTACCTGCAGCCATGTTCATGCCAAGGCCCTAGCATGGGGAGTGGGGTTAGAGTAGGCAGTGTTTCAAAATGGAGAACCATCAATGGCTTTTCATTTTCCCCCTACTGCATGTGTTTGAACTGAAGGGTGGAAAGACACAAATTACATTTTAAGCTGATTGTAAAACACCAAGAATGGGAAATGCTAAATTATACATCATTATTAAATGAGGCCCTACCCAAGCTAGTGTTTAAAAGTATTTAATTTGTGTCTTTCCATCACATGTATCTGATCTCCAGTCTGCCACAGTGTGCTAGGGAGGATAAGTCCCTGTTTACCCTGTGTTGGAGCTCTTACCTGTGGGCACTAGTTGTGAGGAGGCCCCTGCGTGTCTGGAGAGACCTGTATGGCTGGAGAGATCTGCTCTCTCTTTCTACAGGGTTTGGGGGACAGGGGACAGGGAATGGGAGTGGGATACAGTCTCCATCACCGCATCAGAAAGCAACCCCACCCTTCCTTGTGTGTTTTCCCAGAGTGCACTAACTAACTGACCAACCTGCAGTGTGCATGGACCCCTACTCTTTCCCTGGTTTTGATAACTGCTCAACTCTGAGGTTATTAATTGGTCAAAGACATACTCATGTCTGTTTATTTTTACCATACACTGATTGGGACCTTGATGAACACAATTCATAGAACCTCATTGGCCAGGAATAGATCAAAGATATAGTATCTTCCATTCAAAATATTTTAGAACCAATCGGTAAATGGTGAAAATAACCCAAACAAATGGAATCCTGAGACCTAGATTTGCCCATCCTCTCTGATCCTTGATGTAGTCCTCTACCCCCCATGTGTTCTCCTGTTCTCCTGTAACAGTGCTCTAACGTTTAACCTCTTAGCTGTGACCCCTGACCTGTGCCCCGTTCTTCCTGCCCAGTAATGGCTCGGGGACATCCGAGGATCTGTTCTGGAAGCTGGATGCACTGCAGACCTTCATCAGAGACCTGCACTGGCCTGAGGAGGAGTTTGGCAAACACCTGGAGAGCAGGCTCAAACTCATGTCCAGCGACATGATTGAGTCCTGCGTCAAACGGTGAGAGAACGCTCCTGAATTGGACCCTTGCACTTGCTTACACACAATTACACACATACACATACACATATACCACTAACCTTGTGGGGGACACACAATTCAATCCCATTCAAAATCCTATTTTCCCTAACCCTTACCCAAACCTTAACCCTAACCCTTAACCTTAACCCAAAAACCTAACCTTAACCCTAAACCTAACCCTAGCTCCTAACCCTAACACTATACCTAATTCTAACCCTAATTATAACCTTAAACTTTCTAGAAATAGCAAGTATAGATTAAAACATTACACACACAGACATTGTAGGTCCGTGTATAGTGCTCCACAACCTCTCTCCTTTCTCTGTCCCTGTCTCCAGAACGAGGGTGGCCTTTGAGGCCAAGCTCCAGAAGAGCAGTCGGACCACAGACCTCCGCGTGCCTCAGTCCATCTGCACCATGTTCAACGTGATGGTGGATGCCAAGGCCCAGTCAGCCAAGCTGTGTGCCATGGAGCTGGGACAGGAGGTAGAGGATTCCTTCATCCCTATAGTCTTTAACCAGTCTTATATCAGACGTCAAAGATACCAGTCTTAGATCAGACATCAGATACCAGTCCACCTCCATCTGCACAGCCTCAGACCAACACAGTTTCTACCTATTATATTCTAGATGTAATATAATGTAAATCATTCTATTGATGTCTAAAAGTGATTTCAATGATTTCTCTTTCACTCACTGATTTATATGCTATATCACTGAGCATGTTGCACTGGATATACAGATCAGTATCCACCCTGGAGCAGTACCAATGCACTTTGGGAAAATCATTTTGTGCTCACCAGCTGTGTGTTAGATGTGTATTCTCTTAAAATTGCATGGATTCAGGAGCTCCAGGTCAATTAGTATCAGCATTTCTATGCTTCCATTTCGTTCTATTTGCTTATATTATGTAATGCTATGCTTATACAATACATGTTGTAAGATAGTCCCTTCTGTATACTGTATGTATTTCTGTCAAGGTTTTCACTGACATTAGTTTCAATGGCACTTACTGTGATTGCTGTCTCCTGATTTAGCTTTTGCTTGAATATGTGCTTTTGCTGTAGTCGTTTGCTTTTTCACGGTCATCTTTTCATTTCTTTTCTCTATCTTGTGAAAGTTTGTTAAAGATTGGGTAAGTGTGGCTAACAATTCAATTGAAATCTCACTCCCAGTTCCCAAATGTATAAATAGCCGTCAATGCAGTGCTCCCCAGTCTTCCAACACTTGAAATGTTTTGATTTCATTAGCATGTATGTAGATGGTACTGAATATACATGGGGTAGATTTGACAGTTCTCATCGCTGCACAATCTAGAGACAGATACCAATTATCAGCGCAGAATTAATGAGTCTGAGGTCTTTTACATGGCTCACGTGAAGACAAAGGAATGCTGTCATACTACTGATTAGCATATTGGCCTACTGTGAGACCTGGTAGCAACAAACAGAAGGGAAGGGAGGGACGCTGGATTTGGACGTCGTGACTAACATGTCTCTCTCCTGACAGAGACAGTACCATTCCCAAATCGACGCTCTCATAGAGGAAACTGTGAAGGAGATGATCACCTTACTGGTAGCAAAGGTGCTGTTGCTGTCTTACTCACATCTGAAAGTGATATTAAATGAATGTTGTTTTTAATGTGTTGGACTTGCCAGTAACATAACTCCCTGTCTGTCAGTTTGTGGTCATTCTAGAGAGTGTCCTAGCCAAACTGTCCAGATACGACGAGGGCACTCTCTTCTCCTCCTTCCTCTCTTTCACAGTAAGAACGCACTCCTTCTCTCGTTCCCCTCTTTCTCATCGTACACTGCATACAGAACTGGACCCTGATCTTGAAATGATTTTAATCATCATAGGGTAGGATTAGTCTTGTTCAAAGATTGTACCTTTAGCAAATATATGTTCAGAGAATGCACAGCTCTCTGCCTCATTTTGCTCATGATAACACTCCCAATGCATGAAAAGGTATTTTGAAACAGTATTTTAGTAGTTTCCTGAACATTGTAATAGAAGTCTCCATTTTTTTTTGAGTGAACTATGTTATTACATTTCCTGGCATGACTCACTTAAGCATATTGCAGTCACACACTGAAGCTACACTCACAGTATACAGTTTTTGCAATGAAGAGAATTGGCACAGTTGGAATCTCAAATCTTTCCTTCTCACCTAAACTCTCTGTCTCATTTCAAGGTGAAAGCTGCATCAAAGTATGTGGATGTACCTGTAAGTGGGAGAAGAGCGTTATTATCAGTACTTGTGTTTTTCTTGTCCCAGTCCAAGTGTGCGTGTGTACCTGTTTGTGTGTGTGTCATTCCATCTTCCCTGATATGGATCTGGGCAAAAACAGCCAGCTAGGCATGTCATTGTGAGTGTCTCTGTTGTGTTGTGTAACAAAAACCCACAAAAGCTCAACACGTCACTTTTTAAATGTATGCCTTTGTCGGTGGATCTGTGATTGGGCCTCTTATGTCCGCAGGGCCAGAGCCCTAGTTTCTGCATGGTAATTGTTTGCTTAAAGCACAAAATGAAATTACACTGGAGAAACATACTAATTTGCACCCTTTGGAACCACTCAGGGATGTGTTAACTAAGTTCAGTTTACAGCGGGTAATACAAATTCATATGACCTCGTCCGCTGGCACAAAGGATGTGTTTCATATACCGGAGAAGAGGCGCGAGGGGGAAATACACCCACACACACACACACACACAAATAGAGTGTCTTATTTGCAAACGCATTGTCCTGTTTGAATATTTGAGATGGCATGAGAAATGGCAGCCCTCCTAACAGTCTGTTCAGCAGCCTGATCACATGTTCCTGGTTCTTCTGTTCACTTTGCACGTGCCCAGACTGTGACAGATGATTCTGGGCCAAGTACATATCTCTAATAGGAAGTTCAGTGAAAAGACAGCCATAGCCCGGGGTCTATATGCACTGCAAATGAAACACCTCTCCAGAGATGTCAACTGTACATTTGAATACTTTTTTTTTCTGAGTTGAAAATGACAATTTGATAACACTTTGGGTTGAATGTTTATTTTAATACCTGTCAGTGTTTCATATGCATGTCTTAGAGCTTGACATGACATAACGGTTGATAATAACTTATGTCACTTTGCTGGTCTCCATCATGTTTATTATGAGGTAAACAGGTTTCGGTGCCTTGGTGAGACAATGAATTCGTTTTTTGGGGGCTAATTACTCTTTCCCTCTTGTTCTCAACTCTCTCTCTCTCTCTCTCTCTCTCTCTCTCTCTCTCTCTCTCTCTCTCTCTCTCTCTCTCTCTCTCATGTTCTGCAGAAGCCTGGGATGGACATTGCAGACGGTTACGTGACCTTTGTGCGCCATTCTCAGGACATGCTGCGGGATAAGGTCAATGAGGAGGTGTATGTAGAAAGGTTATTTGCCGTAAGTAACCAATGCCGTCTCCTCCCTTACAGGGGAGGCTCTCCAAGATGTGATAAAACAGTTGGTTCAGAGGGATAAGTCTCATTTTGAACAGCTCTCTGGCTTTTCTTGTGCAGCTGTACAAGTAGCTCTTTCTCTCCTTCTCTCTGTTTCTACCCCTTGTTTTACTTCTAACTCTTCCCTCCATACTGAATACACTGTGCTCTAGCCTGTGTCTTTTCTACTGAAGTGTTCTGCATCTTCTGTTTATCTCTTGTTTGAGAAGTGCAAAATCTTGAGGAGGATTATCTTAAGCAGTGTTCTCTCTCTGCGAGTCAGCAAACAAGGGTTTGTCAATTAAAGTCCACACAATAGAATGCCCTCCTATAGGATGACTTAATACCGTCTTTACAATTCCCCAGTCTAAATTCTGTCTTTAGCCGTTAGAATACCTTGTGTTCTTCCATTAATTGATCTGTAGCAACATTAATAATCAGATCAAAAGGTTAGGGTTAGTAGGTCGGCTTATGCTGATCAGTTTCCCCACACACTGCTGACCCGTTTCCCCACACACTGCTGACCCGTTTCCCCACACACTGCTGACCTGTTCCCCACACACTGCTGACCCGTTTCCCCACACACTGCTGACCCGTTCCCCACACACTGCTGACCCGTTTCCCCACACACTGCTGACCAGTTTCCCCACACACTGCTGACCCGTTTCCCCACACACTGCTGACCCGTTCCCCCACACACTGCTGACCCGTTCCCCCACACACTGCTGACCCGTTTCCCCACACACTGCTGACCCGTTTCCCCACACACTGCTGACCCGTTTCCCCACACACTGCTGACCCGTTTCCCACACACTGCTGACCCGTTTCCCCACACACTGCTGACCCGTTCCCCACACACTGCTGACCCATTCCCCACACACTGCTGACCCGTCCCCCACACACTGCTGACCCGTTCCCCACACACTGCAGACCCGTTCCCCCACACACTGCTGACCCGTTCCCCACACACTGCTGACCCGTTCCCCACACACTGCTGACCCGTTCCCCACACACTGCTGACCCATTCCCCCACACACTGCTGACCCGTCCCCCACATTGGACTATATACAAGACATTTGGAACTGTCCCATTTTGACAATGAGGGCTTCCTCCAACGAAATCTTCCTCTTAGGAACGACAAACAGAAAGGAGGGCCTCTGACCCAGGGCTTATTGTAATGAGGGCTTAGGAAGGATGGGGAGAAATAAAGAAATAACGGAAGAAAGGGAAAGAGAGAAAGATAATGAGTTTGTATTTGAGAGTGAATAAAGTGGGGGGGGGGGGAGAAATGAGAAAAGAGAACACTGTCTTAAGGAATAGCCCGAAACCTGGTTATCTAAATAATCCTCTGATGCATGTTGACCAATTTGTCCACAACTCTTTTTGGGGTGAGAGCCTCAGATTGCACCTGTGCGCGTGTGAGGGTGGGTGTTATATGCGTGTGTGTGTGGCTTCCCCTAAGGCCTGCTGGCATGACCTGCCTTCTATCTTATCAGTCTTCTCTGAGTGAAAGTGTCTCTTCTCCATGTTTGTTTCTCTTGCTGCTTTGACCTGCTGTTTGGCTTGTATCGTCTTCTCTCAGAAGAGCATTTATTTTCTGATTATAGCAGAGGCCTCTCTCTCTACATATGTCACTCTCTATCTGTTCTCCCTCTGGCAGTACTGTGGCGTATGAAGGTGTCTTGCTGCGCTGTAGGACTCCTCTCTGTTGTCCTTTTCTTGTCTCTCTGCTCAATATGACCAAGGCGTGATGCTGCTGTTTCTATGCGTTCATGCTCAGGGATCAAAAAGCATAAAAACGCCCTTGGTTTTCTGTGTATTTTCCCTTTCCTTCCATCTCTTTCTTTTTCTCACTTGAACCACAATGCCTTTCAACATTTCTTTCAGCTTTACTTTGCAAACACTTTCCCACCTAGCTATATATTTTGAAATGGAACTTATCTCTCATGTCAGATTGTTTTAACACATTATGTCCAGTGGCATGATTCAGAGTCAAATAATCTTTCTGTGTACATCTACTAGCAAGGCCCATCTCCCTCGAGATTCACCCCATACATACATGCATGCAATCAGCATACCTCCCTTAACAACCTCATTGGCATTCGTACAATACTTTTTTTTTTAAAGCTTACAGCACCTGGTATTCCCAGGCGGTCTCCCGTCCAAGTACTACCAGGCCTGACCCTGCTTAGCTACCAAGATCAGACATGTTCAGGGTGGTCTGGTCACAAGCCTATTTTCATTTGCCCATTTTATCCCCAAATTATGACCTTGGCTCATCACTGCAACTCCCAATTGGGCTCGAGAGAGGCAAAGGTCGAGTCATGCATCCTCCGAAACATGACCCGTCTGGCCGTGCTACTTCTTATTACACTGCTCACTTAACCCGGAAGTCAGCCACACCAATGTGTCAGAGGAAACACAATTCGACTGACGACCAAGTCAGCTTGCATGCGACCGGCCCTGCCACAAGGAGTCACTAGAGTGTGGTGAGCCATGGAAAGCCCCCTGGCTAAACAGTCCCCTAACCCGGAAGGCACTGGGCCCATTGTACACCGTCATATGGGGCTGCCGATCACAGCCGGCTGTGACACAGCCTGGGATTGAACCCCAGTCTGTAGGGACGCCTCAGCACTGCGATGTAGTAATTTTGACCGCTGCGCCACTCAGGGTCAAGAGTGCAGGGATGTTGCCAAAACAGACACTATCGTTTGAATTACTCTACATAGCTCTTAAAATACTATTAGTCAGTTTTTGCAACATCTCCACATTGTTAAGCTGTCAAAATTGTGCCCACATGTTGATGCTCCCCCAAACGACATAGTCTAGGAACATATAACTTCAGCCTTACTGCTTCTTAGACATAAATGTCTGCCTTCACCGACACCCCCGATAACACTTTATAGAAAGGACTAAAGAACATGGGGATCATACCACTTTTAAACAGAGAGGGGGAGGGGGCATCTGTTCTGTAAAAATAAGGATGGGGATTGTTTGTTTTGTTCTTTTATTTCCAGGGATAATAATTTATTCTATAACTAATTATAAAGTAGCACGTGCTGTTGTCTGTAAACAAAATATGCATCCTGTCAGACATAACCAAAGGCCCAATACAGCCGTTTTAATATCAATATAAAATCATTTCTGGGTAACAATTAAGAATTTTACTCTAATAGATTTATGTTAAAATGGGCAAAGAAATTAGCAAAAAAACTAATTCTCAAGCAAGAATTTTCCCCGGACTGTCTGGGAGGGGAAAACTGAAAAATAGCTGTTATTGGCAGAGAGGTTTGGAAGTATGTTTGTTGTTGGTCTATTAACCAATTTACACCATGGAAAGCGTAAACTTCCTCCCGTGCAAACCTGCTGATTAGAAGGTCCTGTGTAGATTGCATATTCAACCAGCAACTATCAGCGAATAACACTAATCAAATAGTTTTATCAGCTGTACAATATGATGCAAAACACAGGAAAACTGAATTTTGACTAAACTGGACCTTTAAGATTTCATGTGTTTTTGGGGGGGATAAATTATAACATAATTATTAGGTATTCATGAAGTTATTACCATTCCAACCATGTTATTTCTAAGACAAAAAAACAGGTGAACAGCCAATATTAAAGTTAAGTGTAATCAAAATATATTTATCTTTGATAAATACTTTTTTGCTGGGATATTTTTATTTTCAAGAAATAAAACAAAAATGCTACCCATCCATGATATCCACTTAAACATAATATGAAATTGATTTGCATTTCAGGTGTTTTGATGTCATCCCATAATAGATTATCAGAAGGCAAGATTTAAATCCTGTACTATTTTATCATAATATAAAACAAATTAAGAGATTGAGATGCTGACCTTGAAAATAACATTATTGTTCTCTGTACTGCTGATCATGAGGCGATTACTTTTCAAATCACACAATGCCTCTATAAATGAATATCCCTCATGTACATTTTACACATCTAGACAAAAACCAAAGATCAAAATTCTCTCTTCTGTCTTTTGATCTCCCTTTGACCTACACCTGAGCAACTGCTCTGAGGAGGAACGACATAAGACGTTCCTCTAAGGAAAATGTCTGTTTTCAATTGTTTCTCCTACCCTAATCCCTTGGGTCCTGATGACATTTGGTCAAGGGTTTAAATGTAATTGTGCATGTGTGTGTTTTGGAGCCAGTTGATCTGGAAGCATACCTTATGTCCCCTCAGGGTTAATTAGGGTGGAGACATGGATTTCTTGAAGACGTCAGTAGATGTCATATCAGACACAATAAGGATATGGTTCACTTCATTTAAATACATTTAGCCTGGGATGCCGTTTGACATCAGACTGACCATATGGGCATAAGTTAATATGTTCGGAAAACAACAACACCCAAGAAATGAATTATGATTGGAGACATATTAGAAAGTGAATAAGGCCTATGTTGTGACAGATTGGATGGCAGGGGGGGCTGGTAAACCATAACATCAGTAAAAACAGCTATAGCTCTGTGCCAATGTCAAGAGGGTAAAACAACATTTTTTTCTGAATTGTTATTGCAATCAGTGAGAAGAAAAATACTATTTGATTCAGGCCATTGTTACATGCCACGATCCTCACCATGAATCCAATCATTCTATGATCTCTTTAATAATACATTTTTGCTTGTGACAATTGAGGATCGGACAGGTGTACTGGATGTGTGTGTTTGTGCGTCTGTGTATGTGTGTGTGTATGTCTGTATGTGTGTGTTTTTGTGTTTGGGGAGAGTGATGCGGGTATTATTTAACAGTAATGATTAATCTTACAGGACTGTTCTCAAAGTACAGATGGCTTTTGTGATGTGCTATAGGTTTTACAGAGGAGCAATTTTTCTTTTTCCAAGCTGCCTAAGCGGCACCAAATTGTATACAGTGCTAAAGAGATGAAACTCGCAGTCAGATGGCTAAGTTTGTTAAGTTCAGGGGCAGGGAAAGGGTGGGAGCTGGATGGAGTGAGCGAGTGTGTGGGGGAGAGGAACAAATAATTTGTTTTCTTCACCCCATATCCCCTCCTCCTCTCTGGTAGTTCTTGAAAGAACAGCTGAAGAGAAGAGGATTAAAACAGCTGTGCTTAACGCTCATCGACTTAATGCGGCTGGCCCAGAGATCAGTGATTAAAACAGCCATCTCTTTAGTCAAGGCCAAATCCAGCACTGCACTGATATGCTAGCTGCCTGTTGTGGGCCTCCAGCCTCCAGTGCATTTTGGGAGATTTTGGGAGGCATGGTGCCCGGCCGGCACTGGGTTCAGTTGTTCCCTGGCCAACCACAGATACACGGATTACACGGGTCAATTATAGACTTAATCTGCCTCCTGGGGATTAGGCCCAGCTCATTGATTGATTTGAAGTATTTCCGTTGACCTTGGTAGTTATCAGATCTGCTAGATTGCACTTTATGACGAAGTTAAAACGCTTTAATCGCAACGCAGGGAACTGGTTCACGACTGCCAAGGCCAATGGAGGGGAGAGCAGGAGGGGTTTGGTTCGATTGAGATTGCGCTGCTGCTGTTACTGTTGATGTTGCTGCTGGTTTGTGCTTGCGGTGATGATGAGGAGGAGGATAACTGACAGACCTGCTGCAATACCACTTCACTGTCCTAGACACTTTACCACTTTTTCAGGATCCTGTCGCCAAACGCAGAGCCAAGTGAACAGTTTAATCAATTTGAGCTTCTTGTGCAGCACGCAAAATTAACTGCCAGGGCGGGTCAGGCAGACGGAGAGGAGAGCCAGGGTGGGTCAGGCAGATGGATAGGAGAGCCAGGGTGGGTCAGGCAGATGGAGAGGAGAGCCAAGGTGGGTCAGGCAGACGGAGAGGAGAGCCAGGGTGGGTCAGGTAGACAGAGAGGAGAGCCAGATAAACAAGCTAAAGGACAGAAACGAGAGAATGAAGGATTGAAGGCTCTAGTTAGACCAAGATTGATGACCCTGCTTTGTTTCTTTGTTGAGGAGATTACAGTCAACATACCAGGGTAGTTACAAAGAGCACAGGAGTTAAATCATCAACATGTATTGATCACATCTTTACTAATGCTGCAGATATTTGCTTTAAAGTGGTAGGATGTAGGATGCGATGTATCACA
This sequence comes from Oncorhynchus mykiss, assembly GCF_057628025.1. Classification (NCBI taxonomy): domain Eukaryota; kingdom Metazoa; phylum Chordata; class Actinopteri; order Salmoniformes; family Salmonidae; genus Oncorhynchus; species Oncorhynchus mykiss. The sequence continues at coordinate 45,788,580 of NC_143028.1, forward strand.
ATATATTAGCCATATCTAGGAAAACCAAAGTTCCAAAGGATGGGCCTAATATAGTGTATTTGTTGGTCTGTGGTGTGTAATGAGGAGCAACCAGATGCTGCACTTGACACATTTATGAAACTACTTATTCCAGTAACTAATAAGCACGCACCCATTAAGAAAATGAGGAATTGAAAAATTGTATGGTTGAGAGGGATGAGGCAAAAGGTATGGCAATTAAGTCTGGCAGCCCAACTGATTGGCAAACATACTGCAAATTAAGAAATCATGTGACTAAACTAAATAAAAAATAAACTACACTATGAAACAATGATAAATTACATAAAGATGGTATAAAGCTTTGAGGCACCTCAAATGAAATTTTGGGTGAAAAGGCCAACTCGGCTCCTTCATTCAATGAATCAGATGGCTCATTCATCACAAAGCCCACTGATATTGCAAACTACTTTCATTGGCAAGATAAGCAAACTTAGGAATGACATGCCAGCAACAAACGCTGACACTACACATCCAAGTATATCAAACCAAATTATGAAAAACAAGAATTGTACTTTTGAATTCCGTAAAGTCAGTGTGGAAGAGGTGAAAATATTATTGTTGTCTATCAACAATGACAAGCCACCGGGGTCTGACAATCTGGATGTAAAATTACTGAGGAGAATAACAGATAATATTGCCACTCCTATTTGCCACATCTTCAATTTAATCCTACTAGAGAGCGTGTGCCCTCAAGCCTGGATGGAAGCTGAAGTCATTCCGCTACCCAAGAATAGTAAAGCCCCCTTTACTGGCTCAAATAGCCGACCACACAGCCTGTTACCAACCCTTAGTAAACATCTGGGAAAAATGTGTTTCACCAGATACAATGCAGTAAACAAATTGACAGCATCATTTCAGCATGCTTATAGGGAAGGACACTCAACAAGCACAGCACTTACACAAATGACTGATGATTGGCTGAGAGAAATTGGTTGATAAAATGATGGTGAGGGCTGTCTTGTTAGACTTCAGTGCAGCTTTTGACATTATTGATCATAGTCTGCTACTGGAAAAACGTATGTGTTGTGGCTTTACACCCCCTGATATAATGTGGATAAAGAGTTACTTGTCTAACAGAACACAGAGGTGTGTTCTTTAATGGAATCCTGTCAAATATAATCCAGTTATAATCAGGAATTCCCCAGTGTAGCTGTTTAGGCCCCTTGCTTTTAATTTTTTTTACTAACGACATGCCAATGACTTTGAGTAAAGTCAGAGTGTCTATGTATGTAGATGACTCAACACTATACACGTCAGCTGCTACAGCGACTGAAATGACTGCAACACTCAACAAAGAGCTACAGTTAGTTTCAGAGTGGGTGGCAAGGAATAAGTTAGCCCTAAATACTTCTAAAACTAAAAGCATTGTATTTGGAACAAAATACTCACTAAACCCAAAACCTCAACTAATTATTGTAATAAATCATGTGGAAATTGAGCAAGTTGAGATGACTAAACTGCTTGGAGTAGCCCTAGATTGTAAACTGTCATGGTCAAAACATATTGATGCAGTAGTAGCTAAGATGGAGAGAAGTCTGTCTATATTGCTCTGCCTTCTTAACCACACTATCAACAAGGCAAGTCCTACAGGCCCTAGTTTTGTCGCACCTTGATTACAAGGTCGTGTGGTCAGGTGCCACAAAAAAGGACTTGCGAAAATTGCAATTGGCTCAGAACAGGGCAGCACAGCTAGCCCTTGGATGTACACAGAGAGCTAATATTAATAATATGCATGGCTATCTCTCCTGGCTGAAAATGGAGGAGAGATTGACTTCATCACTACTTCTATTTATGAGAGGTATTGAATTGACATGTTGAATGCACCGAACTGTCTAAACTACTGGCACACAGCTCGGACACCCATGCATACCCCACAAGACATGCCACAAGAGGTCTCTTCACAGTCCCTAATTCCAGAACAGACTATGGGAGGCACACAGTACTACATAGAGCCATTGACTACATGAAACTCTATTCCACATCAAGTAACTGACGCAAGCAGTAAAATTAGATTTTAAAAAACAGATGAAAAAACATCTTATGGAACAGCGGGGACTGTGAAGCAACACAAATATTGGCACAGACACACACAATAACATATTCACTATACATACACATGGATTTAGTACTGTAGATGTGGTAGTGGTGGAGTAGGGGCCTGAAGGCACACAGTGTGTAGTGAAATCTGTGAATGTATTGTAATGTTTTTATAATTGTATAAACTGCCTTCATTTTGCTGCAGAATAAATACAAATACAAACTTTCAATGTTAGCTATACATTGTATTTTAGTTTTTGTAATCTATATATTTGTTTAACTTTTTTATAATGCAATGAATGTATAGTATAATTTCTTGGGACAGACATGCGTGTGTTTCTATTTTACACTAGGGTGTGAAAAGAAAGCACATGTTTTGGTTGTTGTTTCTGTTGTTTACCAGTCAGGGTTTCATTTTGGGGATTTAGTTTTTCACTTTTACTGTGAAAAAATACATAATGTAGAATGAAATACTGTATTTGCCCTATTGAATACTATACAATATTCATGAGGGGGGGGGGGGGTGTTGTTGATCTTCCTTTATCAATTGGATTAACTTCATATCAAATGACATTTACAAAAAGAGAAGCAAACATGTTTACTATTTAAACAAAAGCGTCATTGACTCTGGGAAAATCTACGTAGTCACAAATCTGGTTGAAGAAATGTTTTTAGGAGGTTGAGGACATGTTAACACAATGCATGCCAGTCGTAGATATATTGTGTATGACTCCAATAGCAAGAGGAAGATGCATTTGTCCCATGTAAAGCCATGATACATCTCATTATGAACGCAATGCTTATTGTTTTTCATGCCAGTTAATAATCTCTTTATGTTGATATAAACCAATGGTGAAAAGAGGCTTTGGAATGGATAATGAAGAATCTGGATGATAGATGGCCAGAATAAAATAAGACTAAGGATAACAAACAGGTAGTATATAGACTCAATGCAACTGTTGAAAGCATGTCAAAAGCTTTCGCTTCCTTTTAATGACGTCTGTAAGCAGCTTAGACTCTTTATAATTACTGAGGGAGCATTTTGTTTCCCCCCCATCCATCCATCCATCTACCCTCACTGTGATCTTGGACTCTGGCATAAATCCCTCCTGACCCACCCCAGAGGGCCAGAGGTCCATGTCAGTGGTCAACACCAAATGAGGAAAGGAATGGATGAATAACATAAGATGAGGGAAATGGAAGTTAAATGGAGCTGTCTTTTATGTTGAGTGGGACAAGTCCTCCTGTTGGGGGAAGGGGGTGACAGGATTGGTTGATCACACATACACACACACACCATTTTCTCTGTTTCGCTCTCCTCTCTCTCTCTTTCTCTGTTTTCCTCTGTCTCTCGCTCTCTATCGAAAGGGAGGTATGGTGGCATTTGTTTGATTAACTTGTCTGACAAAAGTGACAGCTGCTTGCCGGTGCATGTGGATGAGAGGCTCAGCGCGGGTCCCTCTTTGTACATCTGTCAGCGGAGAGGCAGGGGGAAAGGGTGAAAAGAAACAAATTGGTCCCAAAAGGCAGGCCATTCACCTTCTGCACCCCCTCTCTTCCCCCCTCCCCTCCTTCCCATTCAGGTGCTCGGCGGGATCCTCAAGTGCTTGCTGGCTTATTCCATTTCGTTCCCCCTATAGTCTGAAGTCCACAAGTGTTTTACCCATCATTCTGAGCCCCTCGATCCACCTCTAAGCAGCCTTTTGAAAGGAGTATGGCTCACTTTGCTCAGGCCTTTGCTCGGTTTTATTCACTGAGCTTTTATGTCCTTTATTGTGTGTTTACTCAATGGCGCGGTGTAGTCCACAATTCCAACCGTTTAGTTCCTCAGAACATGCTCTTTCTCTCTTTTTTTAACCATGTTTTTGTAAAGTACTCTTATTTTGACACTGTAATCGGTTCAACTGACACTAACTAGTGTAATGTGACTGGTGTTTATGTAAGAGACTCGGATTGCAAAGGAAAATGTTCTCGCTTGCTTTCCTTTGATATAAACATTTACGTCAGTCTTGTGTTACATATGCACAGAACATGTATTGTTAGCCTTACTTATTTCACATTTCTTTAAAAGGAAAGGCTGACTATCTTAGTGATTTAGTAGTGGTTGGGCACACACAGAGGATTTTTGTTCCACTTAAGGTTGCGCTGAAGCGTGCGAATCGTTGGCCGGCCTCTCCTTTGTAGATGCGGCACAATCAGAACAGTTTGAAGCCCATAAACTTGCTGAGCCTGAAACTTTATTTCAATTTTGCCTTTCAGAGTGCTGCGCTCTATGTTTAGAGAAGTAGAAAGGAGAGCGGTGTGAGCGGAGCGCAGGGTGCTGGCAGGATCTGAGGGCCACAGCAGCAGTGGTGCTCAGCCAGCGTGGAGGGACACGGCATAGGGCCGTCAGCTTCCTGTGAAAGGACGGACTACCTATGGGATCAGCTCTTTTGGGGGGTGGGGGAGACCTGGGGGTCACCGGTGTGAGTTACTATGGTAATTGAGTTCTGTCATCAATGGGCCTCCTCTCAGGAGCTATAAAGCAGACAATAACAGGCAAGCAGCAGCGGTGAAAAGCAAGCAGGTAGGATTACTCTGCCCCTTTGTCGTAAGTGCATAATGTCTTGTAGTCAGATTTAAAGACTTCGCAACCACCGGGTCCTCCCCTCAGCCGCCCGCTGGGGGGCCTAATTTAGCTGCCCTGGCTGCCAGCTCTCTCTGGGCCAGGAGACCAGTGTGGACAGCTCTTTTTAACCACTAACAAAGCCCTGTAGACACCCTGGCCAGGAGTGCTGGAGAAAGGTTGTGCCTTTGATCGGCCCTACCACTCTTTAATGGATTTTTGAGGATTGTTTTGTTTTTATTTTAAGGAGCTTGTAGAGCAGAGGGTGTGTGTGTTCTTGAGTGAATGCACACGTGCACGCGCGCGTGTTTGTGTGTGTGTGAGAGAGGGAGAGTGTTAAAAAGGAAAAGTATTGGTGCGTAATGTCTCTGTGATACACAGTGGCCTCCCCTCCTTTAAATGTAAGCCTGTCACTTTGCATTAGCATCGTCACGGCAACAATCATCATTCCATGCCTCCCGCTAATTGCAGACACAGCTGGGTCCCAGCAGGACACCTACTACACACCCCAGCCTTGCACCAACCAGGGCCAATCTGTGGAGCACTAACACACACACACACCACACCTACTACAAGATCCAAGCTCCATCAGGCCAGATCCAATCTGGTCTGTAGCACTGACACATACACAATCACATGCACACACACAGACCTTTGCACACAAAGGCACACACACATCACCACCAGCAAGGGCGGAAAGAGGCAGAGTCACAGGTTGCTTGTAATCCCCCTATACCCCCCATGGAAGGGCCCCCGCCTCTGCTCCAGCATTCCTGCTTTTTGTGTTTTTTGGGGGTCCAGGACAAAGGCCTAAGCCGACCCCTTACCAGTCCTCTGTTCTAGTCTCGCAAAGGCGTAGTGGGACTGGTGTATGTGTTTATGTGTGTATGCATTGGGATATGAGGGGAGGGGTATGCAGATTTGCACTGAATTCTGTTGGTTGCCCCCCTGCCAGGCGTTATGGCTTCCTGTAACATGTCATATATGAGTGTGAACACCAGGTTCAAGGCGGGGTGTTGTGTGTGGTGGTGTTTGGTGGTGGAGGGGCGTGGGGGGGTTGGTGTTGCAGGGGGCAGGAGGTTGCACTGCCTCCCAGCTCTTAACCCCTCTTCGGGACCTGCAGATGTTTGTATGTGTGTGATGAAGCAGTGGAACCCCCATCCGTAGGCGCACACACACACACACACACACACACACACACACACACACACACACGCAAAGACACACAACCATCCAAAACCACCTTCATTATCCAATCCCTAATATCAGATGGAACTTGATAGAATGTCACAGTGTCACAGATTTGATCCCTGTTGGTTTATGACATTATATATTCAGAGCCATATTACACGTGTTTTGGCTGTCAGCTATTGCTAGCCTCCTGCTGATCCCAATCGAGCCTAAAAAGAGTGAGTGCCTGGGTGTGTTCATCTGTTCTGAGAGATTTGTTAGGGTTTGTTAGTCTGTTCAGAGTGGAACAAAGCAAGAGTGCCATCACTGTTCATTTCACAAGCCTGGCATCAGAGTCTGTCACTCTCTGAGTTTCCCTTGAGCACCACGCCTCACACACACACAAAAAAAAAAAAAATTGGACCTGAAATCAAAAATGGATTGCCCTCCCTTCAGCTAAATATAGTTGACCTAAACCCTCCCTGAACGTTTGAAAAAAACAAATGACCCTCCCTTATACCCAAAATAATCATTCAAATATAAAGGTGATAGTAGAGGACATGATAACATTTACCCTCACTTCTTGGACAGACCACAGCCTTAGATATGCAGTTTTTACAAACTGTTCATTGTCCTGTAAGCATTACATGGCAACGCAGGAATTTTGATAGCGCACAGGCTGCGGGCCAGAAAGTTGTGTTTTCGCAGGCCACCGTGGACAAGAATAGGGGTGGAAAGATCTCCTTCGTAGTAAAAGTATTGCATGAATCTATCATCATATTTGAAGGTCCGAGAAAAAAATTGCATTTCATAAAAATGTCTTGTAATTCTACGTTATTTTACATATTAGCAGAATCTTTTTTAATACCACACAAATTACTGAAATTACATTCTAAGAATGGACTGAGAGATAGGCCTATGTGTTCATCTTATCATATTTCTCCAATGCCAAATCAGTGATTGTTTGCAACGAAACTGTCCCTGTTTGCAAATAATACAATCTGAGACATCATTAGGAATCTTAGCCATGATGGGTTACTTTCAAAAGTTATGCATACCTTTCCACCCCAGACAGAATAGGCCTACCGACGCTGAAAAATGTAAGCTTTAACTGCTGGCTACTCTTCTTCCGTGGCTTAACCTAAGAAGTGTAGGTAACAAGTGTTTTCCCTAAAAGCTGCCTGGGTTTAAACATCTTCTATTGTACAGAAAGTGAATAGTTTAATCAATTGATAGTGACAGAATTAGATTACTTCCCAAGCAAAGTGTATTTTTTGTCTCCTTGTCTATGGAAGGTTGTAGCTCAGCCTCTGAATGTAAAAGAAACTAAACAATGACATCATCATATGCATCTGTGTCACTTCTTCCCAGATATTTTACAGCTTGTTTCTAGCATAAATCATTGCGGACCAAAGTGCTGTTATAGATCACTTTATATGATCAGATCTGCTTTTATTTTCTTCCAAATCCTAAACTAACAAAGGCTATGCCTGTGCTTTTTGCCATTTACTTGAATTAAAGTTTTTAACAATTAAATAAACAATAATCCTATTTAGAGGTTATGAAGGTGAGAGAAAGAGAGGCTGACAAGGAGAGATGGAAGGAGGGCAGAGTGAAAAGAGGAGAGCGAGAGCAGTCACACCAGGCCTGGCCTCTCGGCGTGGGGTCGTGCTAGGGGCGAGATCACAGCCCTGCTGCCATGGCGATTCCTTCACAGGCACAGAGCGGCAGAGAGGAAGCTGCCACAGTGGTACACATGCAGCAGGATCCCACAGTGATTCATCCCGCAGAGAAGGCCTTTACGTTGTACCCTTACTTACCCCAGCACAACTCCAGGGAGAAGCTATACACCAGGGTTCCCCACCTGGCGGCCCACAGGCCAACTTTGGCCCACTGGGGATTGTATTTGGCTCCCCAAGTCAGGGAATTATTTCCACACATAATAGCAAGAAATGTGATCGTATACAAATGTAAGCAAGGTTTAAAATGTTAATGTTTTAGTCAAGTATTTGTAGTCTACAAATTATTTGTAATTATGTTTCGGCCCCCTGACCATCCAATCAAGAATAAATCAACCCGCGGCTAAATCTAGTTCATGATCCCTGCCATACACTGTCATCTAGAAAAGGAACTGATGATGTATGTACTGTTGTACCTACTGGGGTATGTTCTCTTGAAACATGAAGTACTGTATACTGATAGCTACTTTTTATCTAGCTCCCTGGTAGAGAAGGTGCCTTGTGGCCTGAAAAATTGTTCTCATATCTCATGACAGTCTTTTTTGCACATGAGTGTAAAAAAGGACACAGCAGAAGGCCTCTCATTGACAGTGTGAAAGTTCCAGCAACACAAACTCAAGAGTCATCCCAGATATGTTCTCCTCTCTTCTTGTCTCTGCCTGACGGTTGAGCGCTAGTCCACTCTGATTAGCATCAGCCTGCCCTGATCATTACCAATCAATTAGACTTCAAACAGGACTCAGCCCACAGATAAACATCTGGAGCCTCTCAGCTATAGCTACTCCGGTTATAGAAGAGGTGATTCCAGTTCACTCTCCCCTCAGCTGAGAGAGAGAGCGACAGCAAGAGGGAGTCAGTTAGTCAGAGGGTAATGAGTGAGTGAAAGAGACTGAGAGAAGGTTGTTGAGATGGAGAGAAATACAGAGATGGAATGAGAGGGGGATGAAGACAGGAGAAAGAGAGGGCAAATTGTGTAAATTACTATGAAATGCTGGTTCTGCTCTGTGTGTTCTGTATTCTGGTTGTCTGTGTGTGTGTGTGTGTACGTGTGTGTTTGTGTGTCTGTTTTGCTGGAGACTGTTGTGTTTGTGTGTTGCAGCAATGGTACACCAGCACCATGAACCTCCTGGGTATGTGGCTGACTGACCGGATGGACCTACAGCTCCATGTCTACCAACTCAAGATCCTCATCAGAGTAGTCAAGGTAAGTCAAGCTCAGCCAGCAGGCCAGCAGTTCCAGGGCATCCCAAACCAATCGGTCATTCATTCAAAGTAATATATCAAGGTTCACAATCAAATGTGTAGAATTACATCATTTCATTTTTAAAATTAAATGTTTATATTCTCTTAATCTGTGACCCATATTGAATGAGTTGTGACCTACTGTACCTTCTCATGGCTTGATAGGAAGCCTAGTACTGACAACCATTGTTTCTCTGTCCCGTGTTAATATTTCAGCGTGATGTTGGTGCAGTGTGAACAGTAACAAGTCTTACCAGGATAACGTCATGTCACACATTTATTTCTGTTCTCTCAGAGACTGATGAGGCCTGTATATGCATGGGATCTGTCCTCACATGGGACATATAGTTTCAGTGCCAGATGATTTAGTACAAAAATGGGTCAATAGGATGTCCCCGGAACGTCAGGAAATTGTAGCCTGAAGTCGTCAGGACGTTGTGTCATGGTCCCCATGAGGTTTTTGTCTCGTACACGGTGTGTTCCTGATGGGCGCAAAGGAACGTCCCACCCACACAAAATGTAACTCTATCCAGGGCAACCGGACCCTAGTTTCATTACACCTCACTCCTTGTTACTGTTGCTAAGCCCATCAAGGGCCCTGATTGGTGAATCACTTATCCATTCACAGCTATTTGTCTTTTGGCAATGTTAGGGACACCCACACAAAAAGTGCTTTTCACATAGTGTTTTCAACGTACTTATTGGATCCACTTCGGCATACATGATTACATTGCATTCCGATCTTCCTGCTACGACACCAAGTTAATGTCAATGACTGAGTTCACCTGTACTCCTCCTTTTCACTTCAAAGTAAATCTCCGCTCTGTTAAAAATACACAAAAAAACAATTATATTTATTATAGTGATTCCGGAGTAACATTAAAATATGCCCCACCAACATTAAACAACAATATGGAAAAAAACAAACTCAAATAGCTAACTCAAGTTGCTTGTTCAATAGGATAGGATATACAGTTGAAGTCGGAAGTTTACATACACCATAGCCAAATACATTTAAGCTCAGTTTTTCACAATTCCTGACATTTAATCCAAGTAAAAATTCCCTGTCTTAGGTCAGTTAGGATCACCACTTTATTTTAAGAATGTGAAATGTCAGAATAGTAGTAGAGAGAATTATTTATTTCAACTTTTATTTCTTTCATCACATTCCCAGTGGGTCAGAAGTTTGCATACACTCAATTAGTATTTGGTAGTATTGCCTTTAAATTGTTTAACTTGGGTCAAACGTTTCAGGTAGCCTTCCACAAGATTCCCACAATAAGTTGGGTGAATTTTGGCCTATTCCTCCTAACATATAGTGGGGCAAAAAAGTATTTAGTCAGCCACCAATTGTGCAAGTTCTCCCACTTAAAAAGATGAGAGAGGCCTGTAATTTTCATCATAGGTACACTTCAACTATGACAGATAAAACGAGGGGAAAAAATCCAGAAAATCACATTGTAGGATTTTTAATGAATTTATTTGCAAATTATGGTGGAAAATAAGTATTTGGTCACCTACAAACAAGCAAGATTTCTGGCTCTCACAGATCTGTAACTTCTTCTTTAAGAGGCTCCTCTGTCCTCCACTCGTTACCTGTATTAATGGCACCTGTTTGAACTTGTTATCAGTATAAAAGACACCTGTCCACAACCTCAAACAGTCACACTCCAAACTCCACTATGGCCAAGACCAAAGAGCTGTCAAAGGACACCAGAAACAAAATTGTAGACCTGCACCAGGCTGGGAAGACTGAATCTGCAATAGGTAAGCAGCTTGGTTTGAAGAAATCAACTGTGGGAGCAATTATTAGGAAATGGAAGACATACAAGACCACTGATAATCTCCCAAGATCTGGGGCTCCACGCAAGATCTCACCCTGTGGGGTCAAAATGATCACAAGAACGGTGAGCAAAAATCCCAGAACCACACGGGGAGACCTAGTGAATGACCTGCAGAGAGCTGGGACCAAAGTAACAAAGCCTACCATCAGTAACACACTACGCCGCCAGGGACTCAAATCCTGCAGTGCCAGACGTGTCCCCCTGCTTAAGCCAGTACATGTCCAGGCCTGTCTGAAGTTTGCTAGAGAGCATTTGGATGATTCAGAAGAAGATTGGGAGAATGTCATTTGGTCAGATGAAACCAAAATATAACTTTTTGGTAAAAACTCAACTCGTCGTGTTTGGAGGACAAAGAATGCTGAGTTGCATCCAAAGAACACCATACCTTCTGTGAAGCATGGGGCTGGGAACATCATACTTTGGGGCTGTTTTTCTGCGAACGGACCAGGACGACTGATCCGTGTAAAGGAAAGAATGAATGGGGCCATGTATCGTGAGATTTTGAGTGAAAACCTCCTTCCATCATCAAGGGCATTGAAGATGAAACATGGCTGGGTCTTTCAGCATGACAATGATCCCAAACACACCGCCCGGGCAACGAAGGAGTGGCTTCGTAAGAAGCATTTCATGGTCCTGGAGTGGCCTAGCCAGTCTCAAGATCTCAACCCCATAGAAAATCTTTGGAGGGAGTTGAAAGTCTGTGTTGCCCAGCAACAGCCCCAAAACATCACTGCTCTAGAGGAGATCTGCATGGAGGAATGGGCCAAAATACCAGCAACAGTGTGTGAAAAACTTGTGAAGACTTACAGAAAACGTTTGACCTCTGTCATTGCCAACAAAGGGTATATAACAAAGTATTGAGATAAACTTTTGTTATTGACCAAATACTTATTTTCCACCATAATTTGCAAATAAATTCATTAAAAATCCTACAATGTGATTTTCTGGATTTTTTTTTCTCATTTTGTCTGTCATAGTTGAAGTGTACCTATGATGAAAATTACAGGCCTCTCTCATCTTTTTAAGTGGGAGAACTTGCACAATTTGTGGCTGACTAAATACTTTTTTGCCCCACTGTAGCTGGTGTAACTGAGTCAGATTTGTATGCCTCCTTGCTCGCACACACTTTTTCAGTTCTGCCCACTAATGTCCTATAGGATTGAGGTCAGGGCTTTGTGATGGCCACACCAATACCTTGACTTTGTTGGCCTTAAGCCATTTTGCCACAACTTGAAAGTATGCTTGGGGCCATTGTCCATTTGGAAGACCCATTTCCGACCAAGCTTTAACTTCCTGACTGATGTCTTGAGATGTTGCTTCAATATATTCACATAATTTTTTATTCCTCATGATGCCATCTATTTTGTGAAGTGCACCAGCCCCTCCTGCAGCAAAACACTCTCACAACGTGATGCTGCCAACCCTGTGCTTCACGGTTGGGATGGTGTTCTTCAGCTTGCAAGCCTCCCCCTTTTTCCTCCAAACGTAACAATGGTCATTATGGCCAAACAGTTTTATTTTTGTTTCATCAGACCAGAGGATATTTCTCCAAAAAGTATGATCTTTGTAGGACTCGTTTTACTGTGGATATAGATACTTTTCTACCTGTTTCCTCCAGCATCTTCACACGGTCTTTTGCTGTTGTTCTGGGATTGATTTTCACTTTTCGCACCAAAGTACGTTCATCTCTATGAGACAGAACGCGTCTCCTTCCTGAGCAGTATGACGGCTGCGTGGTCACATGGTGTTTATACTTGCATACTATTGTTTGTACAGATGAACGTGGTACCTTCGGGCGTTTGGAAATTGTTCCCACGGATGAACCAGACTTGTGGAGGTCTACATTTTTTTTTCTGAGTTTTTGGCTAATTTCTTTTGATTTTCCTATGATGTCAAGCAAAGAGGCACTGAGTTTGAAGGTAGGCCTTTAAATACATCCACGGGTACACTTCCAATTGACTCAAATGATGTCAATTAGCTTTTCAGAAGCTTCTAAAGCCATGACATAATTTTCTGGAATTTTCCAAGCTGTTTAAAGGCACAGTCATCTTAGTGTATGTAAACTTCTGACCCACTGGAATTGTGATACAGTGAAATAATCTGTCTGTCAACAACTGTTGGAAAAATTACTTGTGAAGATGAAATTACTTGTGTACAAAGTAGATGTCCTAACCGACTTGCCAAAACTATAGTCTGTTAAGAAGAACTTTGTGAAGTGGTTGAAGAACGAGTTTTAATGACTCCAACCTAAGTGTATGTAAACTTTCGACTTCAACTGTATACCTTGTTATTAGCTTGTGCCTATAATTGTTGATCAGTTAGGTAGTATGTTAACTACCAATACACTGCCTAAAACTATAATTGTTCAGAATGTGTAGGTTTACTAGTTAAAAAGAAAATAAATACAATTGAATTGTTCAATAATGTGTAGTGTGTAATTGTTCAGAAATTTAATGTGTTGTGTTTAAAAATGTAAAATATCTGATCATATAAAATGAGTTGTGTTTATATCAATTTGAGTAACGTCATTGTGTATTCTTCGTAATGACGCAGTTTTACATTATTACGTCATCACGCAATGACATCACAGCGTCATTTAGCAACAAATCGACCTGCCACTAGCAACTTCCTCTGAAAATTAGTTTGCAACACTGACTGAGGCAGCAAAGCAGCCCCAAACCATGACGCTCCCTCCACCATACTTTACAGTTAGGATGAGGTTTTGATGTTGGTGTGCTGTGCCTTTTTTTCACACATGGTGTTGTGTGTTCCTTCCAAACAACTCAACTTTAGTTTAATCTGTCCACAGAATATTTTGCCAGAAGTGCTATGGAAAATCCAGGTGGTCTTTTGTGAACTTCAGACGTGCAGCAATGTTGTTTTTTTGGACAGCAGTGGCTACTTCTGTGGTGTCCTTCCATGAACACCATTCTTGTTTAGTGTTTTACGTATCATAGACCGAGATGTTAGCTGACACTAGGATTCTTCTTAATTAACCTCATTGAGCATTCTGCACTGTGCTCTTGCAGTCATCTTTGCAGGACGGCCACTCCTATGGAGAGTAGCAACAGTGCTGAACTTTCTCCATTTATAGACAGTTTGTCTTACTGTGGACTGATGAACATCACGGCTTTTAGAGATACTGTTGTAACCCTTTCCAGCTTTATGCAAGTCAACAATTCTTAATCTTAGGTCATCTGAGATCTCATTTGTTTGAGGCATGGTTCACATTAGGCAATACTGCTTGTGAATAAAAAAACATACATTTTGTGAGTGTTTTAATAGGACAGGGCAGCTTTAACCAACATCTCCAATCTCATCTCATTGATTTGGACTCCAGGTTAGCTGACTCCTGAGTCCAATTAGCTTTTGGAGAAGTTATGTTTAAATGATGTACAATATACAATATAGGCAATAAAAATAAAAATAAGTTGTGTGTTATTAGTTTAAGCATACTGTTTGTCTACTGGTGTGACTAAGAGGAAGTTCAGATCAAATTGTATGACTCATTTATGCAGAAATCCAGGTAATTCCAAAGGATTCACATACTTTTTCTTGCCACTGTATATTATAGGTAATTATACCATGGCATTGTTGAATACTCGTTTCTGATTGGCTTGAAGGGCATACTAGAGCGTGCATTATTTAAGCAATGATGCCTGATAACCCAGGAATTATCATGTGACAACTCCCTCCAAGGGCTGTTCTGAGGCCCAAGGCGAATAAATAGTTTGCCAACATATTTCTAAAAAATATTAATGACATTTCTGCATATTAAATATTATTTTAATGAGTCATGGCTGCTGGGGCTCCCGAGTGGCTCATCAGTCTAAGGCACTGCACCTCAGTGTTAGAGGCATCACTACTGACCCTGATTCAATTCCAGGCTGTATCACAACCGGCCGTGATTGGGAGTCCCATAGGGCGGTGCACAATTGGCCCAGCGTCGTTAGGGTTTGGCCAGGAAGGCCGTCATTGTAAATAAGAAATTGATCTTAACTGACTTGCCTAATTAATTAAAGGTTAAGTAAAAAACAAGTACATTTGTTTTTGCATTATGAAGTTGCAACCCAAGCGGCTGGTTGTTAGTTATTTTCTCATGTTTTGACCCAGTCGTCTAATAATTATATTCATTTGACGTTACTATCAGCATACCCCAAATCCAGAGGTTCTGAGTTCAAATCCCAGGTGGGGTCATTTTGTCAGGACTAAGTGATCATGTCAAATGTAATCATATTGTTGTTAATTAAAGATTTTTACACTATTTTAGCTCAACAGCGTACCACTTACCTTAAAAACCCCATATAATTTAATGACTTTACTTATAATGGTTTCAGAGACCTGGGACCATCATGTGACAAAAAAACACAACGTCCTAAAATGGTCCTGACATGGTCCTCAGTGACGTCCAGGGAACTAGACAAAGGTACCTCAGAGACGTCATAAGGACAAGTAAAATTAAAGTCCTGAGATTGTCCTTAAAATGTTGTGACATGGTTCTCAGTGACATCCTAGGGACTTACAGGGAACTACACAAAGGTCCCTCAAAGAACCTTCCCTTTGGACCATCTACATCAAATAAAAGTCCTGAGAATGGCCTAAAAAGGTCCTGACATGGTTCTCAGTGAAGTCCTGGGAACTTAAAGGGTAATTCACAAAGGTCCCGCAGAGAACGTTCCCCTGGGAGCATCATGGGACTTCCCCTTGACCATCATGAAATGGCTCCTTGTCGTCATTGAATGTCCCGTGGATAACATCTCTCCAAAAACCCCTTTAAGGGACCTAATGGGAACGTTGCTGAATGTCCTTAAGACAACCCCTGTTTGTGGGGATGTCTCTTTGGGGAACATGCTACACGTGGATAATTTGCTAAATGTGTCAAATATTGTGAACCGTTAAGTGTCCTCTTCTCCGTTTGTCCACTCCTACATGTTTCCTGATCTAAAAAACACATGCTAGGTGAAAGCAATGTGATGCCTGGGAAATTGTTGTCACTAATTAAATTATTTAATGATTAAGATGGAGACAAGGAGAGGAGGCCACTCTAAACAGTCGAGACTCACCCAAACATTGCAGTGCATTCCTGGCTTCATGTCCTCTCTTGCCTTAGCAACTGACTGAGAATGTTTCGTCTGTGTGCTAGTCCCAACCTTGACCCTCTCTACTCTCTTGTTCCAGAAAAAGTACCGTGACTTCCGGCTGCAGGGCGTCCTGGACTCCACACTAAACAGTAAGATGTATGACACGGTGCGGAACAGACTGACCCTGGAGGAGGCCACGGCGTCGGTGAGGGAAGGAGGGATGTCGGGCATATCCATGAAGGACAGTGATGAAGACGACGATGATGACTAGATCAACATCACCGGATGGAGCCTGTGAATCAATGCATGTACCAACTTTGTTAACCACTGGACCAATCTTATAGGGTTATTATTTTCCACTGTCAGATAGATAGAAATACCCACAAAGGAACAACAATACAAATTAGTAACCAAATACATAAATTATAATTATATTAGTTATTATAATTATAAAATATATATATTTATGTGTTGAACTAAAAAAGTATAGGTGTTTTACAAAAAAAAAGTGAACATTTGCCTAGCATTCACTCTTGAATGTTCCTAAGCAATATGGAGAGCCATGTATGCGATGTTGAGTACCATGATTAGGGATAATGCTTGGTGTGTACCTGTTGAATGCAAACCTGTTGAGGCGCTTTGCTAACGTACTGTGAATACAGTAATGGTACATCATTGTGAGGAGGAGAGTAACATCACCTATTGTTCTCATTCCTCTCAGAGCGTATGTCTACTGCCTAAAGGGAACCAAACTACAGACAGCCAGGCAACCTGTTTGTATCTAGATTACAATATATTATAAAAAGTAGCTATCCATTCTCTCTCGTCTCTTAACATCAATGTAGAATTTACTTTGTTGACTCAATTCAATACTCAATACTACAACATTTTCCCTCACTGGCAAAACATTTAGCCACATTTTTTTTAAAATTATGAGTTGTTTTAGAAATGCAATATTTTCATTGTTTCATTGTTATATCTTGTTCATGTATTTATTGATAATTTATGTTTTTTAAAACATACATTTTTTTTAAAAATATGTTATATTTGAGTTATAATAGCAATTAGCACAAAGATATTCAATCACAAAGGGAAAAGAGACTTTCTTCTGTGTCCCCTATACTTCCACCATTCCAGTTGATTATGTGTGTCCACACTTTTATATCTTTACTGTGTCTGCCAGTATTTCCTCTGCCGCTGATGTTGTTTTGTATATACACATACTGTACATTGCCCTGTGTGCAGTTACTGAATGTCCCAGGTATCCTCTTCTCTCCAGAAGTGTGTTTGTTCTCAGTGTAAAGTTACTGAATGTCCCAGGTATCCTCTTCTCTCCAGAAGTGTGTTTGTTCTCAGTGTGCAGTTACTGGTGGAGTAATTTTGCTTCTGCCTTATGGGAGCCTATAGAACTGGGGCCCACAAAGTGAAAATAAAAGTATCTGTACAAACATACTGCTTTTTTTTATTCATTTAATTGTTATTGTTGTTGTCTTGTACAGTCCTGATGGGTATACTAGAAAGTAGGATCAATTAGTTAGCCAGCTAAGTTTGATAAACAACCAGAAATAACTACTTAATTAAGAAAGCTAAACGTAGATACAGTATGTGTTTTTGGTTCGGGAGTCATTTAGACAATGCCCATTTCACACTTTCAGGAAGAAAAATATATATTTCTGAATATTTAGGAAAGTTAGCTAGCCAACTCCTTGATCCTGCTTTGGAGTATATCCCCCTGGAAGTCATATTCATTTTAGTTACATTTCCTAGAAGTAATCTGCCCATAGAAATTAGTGTAAAGAGTTAGTGTTATGTTGTGATACATTTTTAAGAAAAACAAACTCAAATTGAACCTGAATGCACAATACATACACTATATAGGTATGTGGACACCGCTTCAAATTAGTGGATTTGGCTATTTCAGCCACATTCGTTGCTGACAGGTGTATAAATTGAGCACACCGCCATGCAATCTCCATAGACAAACATTGGCAGTTAATAAACGGGAAGCAAGTACAGGGAGTGAATTTAATAAATAAAATAAACATTTGCGTTATACGCACACCCCATCAACCACCCAACTTTCGTTTTTGCCTTAAATAACCTTCTGTCTTATGTAACCATTCCAAACGTAAAATATAATACTCTTTTGAGTGTCCCGAATGTACTTTACTATGTTACGTTTAGTCTATGAGACCAGGCTGCGTGCTCCAGTGTTGAGACTTGGGCCAGTTCTTGCTGTGATGGTCAATTGAGAATGTTTTATTTGAATACCATTATCATTCTCATTTTAAAACCTGATTGAAGCTTAGAAACCAAAGCAGCACAGATCGTGCCTGCGTAAATCTCCAGGCCTATTAATCCATCTCGCTGTCCTCTCCCTCACAAAATTGTTGCATCACGCCTGGATTTATGTGCTGATTAAATGTATAATATCCAGAGGACCCTCATATTCTAGATTGGATGTTGAGCTAGAGCATTTTGGCATTTGCTGTCGATTATTCCTATATCAGGTAGCAGGCGAGATGGGCGTCCATAGAAACGTAGCCTACGCTCCCACAATTAGGTCAGAAATCAAGTCCCAGGGAGAACATTATCGCTTAGAGCCTCTCTCGTTTGTCTGACTGTGCCCTACGCCCCCCACAAGTATGAGCTGGTGAAATAGTGTCTTGAGTTTAACCACAATGTCTGCAGGGATGAGAAGTCTGATTTGCTCAATGGCACAGCTCTTCATTCCTCAAATTTCCCCCTAGCACTTGATATGAAAAGTAATCAGAGACGATAATCATTGCACTAGGAGAATACAAAATACCATAAAACACCCCTGCTTCTCATAAATTCCTGATTCACCAGGACTTTATCATTTCTAATCCACATTCTGGATGAATCTCAGAATGTGTATGTCAGAACGTGGAAGGCTGAACTGAAACCTTACACATAGCTATTAGAGTATAAGGATGAGCAAAAAGTATAGCAGCTATACATACTTGTTATAATGTAAGTATTGAATGTACAGTACAATGAATTCCTACTGTCAGTTCTCCAAAATGACAAACTATGTTGTCACTCTTCAACCAAATCATAGCCTTGTTCTCGAATGAGACACAAGATTGTTTTTGTTGTTGTTTTGGATCACCCCATTCCCACAATACTGGGGATAAATCTTGTTTTTCTCAATTCTTCTAAGAAGGATTTGTTGTTTGCCCTTCTTCTATGACATAATTAAAAATATGCGGTCTTCTTTTAATTCGTGACTTTATTATATATAATCTCCCTGATATCTGTCATCTTGTCCCTAATTTTTCTTTTTTTTTAATCTGGTGGAAGAGATCTGCCAAAGTGTATATCATCTTTGGCCATTCTTCCAATCTCCTTCTGGACTGTATTATAAACTCTCAAGATGAGTAAAGCTTTAATCCAACACACTAATCTCAGACTCTTTTCATAGCACACCACTGTGACAGGAGGAGGGGGAGATGAGGGGTTACAAGGGCTGGCGTTTAAATACAATACATGACCAAAAGTACATGGACACCTGCTCATCGAACATCTCATTTCAAAATCATGGACATTAATATGTAGTTGGTTCCCCTTTGCTGCTATAACAGCCTCCACTCTTCTGGGAAGGCTTTCCACTAGATGTTAGAACATTGCTGCGGGGACTTGCTTCAATTCAGCCACAAGAGCACTGTTGCCACAAAGTTGGAATTGTGTACAATATCATTGTATGCTGTAGCGTTAAGATTTTCACTTGAACTAAGGGACCTAGCCCGAACCATGAATCTCATCACAGACAACTTTAGCATTCGACATAATTAACAACTTTGCAACTACTTACTACCTTCCCCTAACCCTAACCGTAAGTCTTTAACTTAACTCCTAACCTTAAGTTTAATCCTATCCCCTAACCCTGACTCCTAGCCTAGCTAACATTAGCCAGCTAGCTAACGTTCACATTAGCCACCTAGCTAATATTAGCCATAACACATTTGAATTTGTAACATATTGTATGTTTTCCAAATTCTTAACATATTGTACGAATTGCAATTAGTAACATATCATACGAAATGGATGATGGACATTGACAAATGAATACATACCATACGAAGTGTAACATATCCTAAATGGAGTGTCTCAGATTTATGTTCAAAATAATATGAAATGCTCTGAGACTAGGTTGGAGCACAAGCAATGGGGTGTCCTGACAGTTGAGGCCCCCATATCAGACCCAGCATGTTCCCTCAGACATGACATCGCAGGATAATAACAACAACAAGGACATTGTAAGAGGAAAAAGTTAACGACCTTAATATAAACAATTGGGCTACCAAATCCATTGGTCTTCACACTTTAATTTAAGCAAGCAATTTGTTATATATACCCACACAAAAATAAATGGGCTGCTGCATTCAAACGTTTGTTCAGAACAGCTTCTGTTTTTTGGGGGAGGTATTTTTGTTAATTTGCGTGTCAGAAGTGTTGGAATTGCCTGTTATTTAACAGAGCAGGTAGATGTCATATCCGTTTAATAAAGGCTGTAGCAAAGCCTCTTATGTTTTACTACCTCTCCATAACCTTCTTATCTGAGCCTTAAGAAGGGAAAACAACCCCACTGATT
Organism: Oncorhynchus mykiss; assembly: GCF_057628025.1. Taxonomy (NCBI): domain Eukaryota; kingdom Metazoa; phylum Chordata; class Actinopteri; order Salmoniformes; family Salmonidae; genus Oncorhynchus; species Oncorhynchus mykiss. Next base: position 45,808,952 of record NC_143028.1, read on the forward strand.
AATTTTGTATATTTTTTCCATGAAAAGAGTAGCTTACAGTTTAAAGCAATCTCACACAATGTTCAGTCAAGACATCAGCACAGCGTATTACAAAGAGATGTTCTTCCTGTCTGATCATACAGTAAGCCCATATGGGGATCAACAGGATCACAGTGAGGAACTGGGGCTGCCAATCCCACTGTTGTTAAAATATAATCACTTGATAGACACATTTTTATTTCATAGCTCATTTTATTTTTATATATTTTTCTCCCCAATTTAATGGTATCCAATTGGTAGTTACAGTATTGTCCCATCGCTGCAACTCCCGTATGGACTGGGGAGAGGCGAAGGTTGAGAGCCGTGCATCCTCCGAAACACAACCCAACCAAGCCGCACTGCTTCTTGACACAATGCCCACTTAACCCAGAAGCCAGCCGCACTCATGTGTCAGAGGAAAAACCGTACACCTGGCAACCGTGTCAGTGTGCCCGACCCACCACAGGAGTCGCTAGTGGACAAGAACAACCCTGCCGGCCAAACCCATACCTAACGCGGACGACGCTGGGCCAGTTGTGCGCCGCCCCATGGGTCTCCCAGTCGCAGCCAGCTCCGACAGAGCCTGGACTCAAACCAGGATCTCTAGTGGCACAATTTAGCACTGCGATGCTGCCTCATTGCCTGCATCCGTAATGGGTCTGCGGTCAAACGACCACCCCTCATCACTGTCAAACGCTCCCTAAAACACTTCAGCAAACAGGCCTTTCTAATCGACCTGGCCGGGGTATCCTGGAATGACAAAGACCTTATCCCGTCAGTAGAGGATGCCTGGTTATTCTTTAAAAGTGCCTTCCTCACCATCTTAAATGAGTATGCTCCATTCAAAAAACATTGAACCAGGAAAAGATATAGCTCTTGTTTCACTCCAGACCTGTCTGTCCTTGACCAGCACAAAAACATCCTGTGGCATTCTGCATTAGCATCGAATAGCCCCCGTGATATGCAGCTTTTCAGGGAAGTTAGGAACCAATATACACAGGCAGTTAGGAAGGCTAAGGCTAGCTTTTTCAAACAGAAATTTGCATCCTGTAGTACAAACTCAAAAAAGTTCTGTGAGACTATAAAGTCCATGGAGAATAAGAGCACCTCCTCCCAGCTGCCCACTGCACCGAGGCTAGGAAACACTGTCACAGCCAATAAATCCACAATAATTGAGAATTTCAATAAGCATTTTTCTACAGCTGGCCATGCTTTCCACCTGGCTACCCCTACCCCGGTCAACAGCCCTGCACTCCCCACAGCAACGCACCCAAACCTTCCCCACTTCTCCTTCACCCAAATCCAGATTGCTGATGTTCTGAAAGACCTGCAAAATCTTGACCCCTACAAATCAGCCGGGCTAGACCATTTGGACCCTCTCTTTCTAAAATGATGTGCCGAAAATGTTGCAACCCCAATTACTAGCCTGTTCAACCTCTCTTTCATATTGTCTGAGATTCCCATAGATTGGAAAGCGGGCGTGGTCATCCCCCTCTTCAAAGGGGGAGACACTCTAGACCCAAACTGCTACAGACCTATATCTATTCTACCCTGCCTTTCTAAGGTCTTTGAAAGCCAAGTTAACAAACAGATTACCGACCATTTCTAATCTCACCGTACCTTCTCCGCTATGCAATCTGGTTTCAGAGTTGGTCATGGGTGCACCTCAGCCACGCTCAAGATCCTAAATGAAATCATAACCGCCATCGATAAGAGACATTACTGTGCAGCCGTATTCATCGACCTGGCTAAGGCTTTCTGTCAATCACAACATTCTTATTGGCAGACTCAACAGCCTTGGTTTCTCAAATGATTGCCTCGCTTGGTTCACCAACTACATCTCCGATAGAGTTCAGTATGTCAAATCGGGGGGCCTGTTGTCCAGACCTCTGGCAGTGTCTATGGGGGTGCCACAGGGTTAAATTCTTGGGCCGACTCTCTTCTCTGTATACATCAATGATGTCGCTCTTGCTGCTGGTAATTTTTTGATCCACCTCTACGCAGACGACACCATTCTGTATACCTCTGGCCGTTCGTTGGACACTGTGTTAACTAACCTCCAGATGAGCTTCAATGCCATATAACTCTCCTTCCATGGCCTCCAACTGCTCTTAAATGCAAGTAAAACTAAATGCATGCTCTTCAACCGATTGCTTCCCGCACCTGCCCGCCCGTCCAGCATCACTACTCTGGACGGTTCTGACTTAGAATATGTGGACAACTACAAATACCTAGGTGTCTGGTTAGACTGTAAACTCTCCTTCCAGACTTACATTAAACATCTCCAATCCAAACTTAAATCTAGAATTGGCTTCCTATTTCGCAACAAAGGATCCTTCACTCATGCTGCCAAACATGCCCTCGTAAAACTGACCATCCTACCGATCCTTTACTTCGGCGATGTCATTTAAAAGATAGCCTCCAACACTCTACTCAACTAATTGGATGCAGTCTATTACAGTGCCATCCGTTTTGTCACCAAAGCCCCATTCACTACCCACCACTGCGTTCTCTATGCTCTCGTTGTCTGGCCCTCACTACATACTCGTCGCCAAACCCACTGGCTCCAGGTCATCTACAAGTCTCTGCTAGGTAAAGCCCCGCCTTATCTCAGCTTACTGGTCACCATAGCAACACCCACCCATAGTACGCGCTCCAGCAGGTATATCTCACTGGTCACCCCCAAAGCCAATTCTTCCTTTGGCCGCCTTTCCTTCCAGTTCTGTGCTGCCAATGACTGGAACGAATTGCAAAAATCTCTGAAGCTGGAGACTTTTACCTCCCTCATTAGCTTTAATCACCAGCTTTCAGAGCGCCTGTACATAGCTCATCTGTGAATAGCGCATCCAATCTACCTCATCGCCATACTGTATTTATTTATTTATCTTGCTCCTTTGCACCCCAGTATCTCAACGTGCACATTCATCCTCTGCACATCCTACCATCCCAGTGTTTAAATTGCTATGTTGTAATTACTTTGCCACCATGGCCTATTTATTACCTTAGGTCTCTTATCCTACCTTCTTTGCACATGCTGTATATAGATTTTCCTACTGTATTAATTATTGTATGTTTGTTTATTCCATGTGTAACTCTGTGTTGTTGTATGTGTCGACCTGCTTTGCTTTATCTTGGCCAGGTCTCAGTTGCAAATGAGAACTTGTTCTCAACTAGCCTACCTGGTTAAATAAAGGTGAAATTAAAAATATATATATTCCAATGCACCTGTCCTCTAGCCTACAGTCAAAAATGCTAATGCAGATAAGCCCTCATGCAACGCTGCTCCGATGTCCTCTTCAGTGCTGGTGATGGGCCTGGGTAGGCATTGGCTGGCCTGAGTCAGGCTTGGGTAGACCTGGGCCTTGCATGGCTCTACTGGACTCAGAGCTGGCCCGGAGGGGACGCTCCCTTCAACCTGCTGTCGATCACTTTAATTTTGGCAGACACATGGGGTCTGTGCAGAGTGGGCGGCAGCCAGCAGGGCAAACCAAGGCCTCTCAGGTGGCCATACATGCTCTGTTCTCTCAGGCCTCCTCACCATTGTCCTGCTCTGCCATTCACTCCCCTGCTCTAAGCATCAAAGGCAAGGCTGCCCCGTGCTTTGAAAAGCTATGGGCTATTCAGAACTAACAGTATGGAGAACCTCCTGCACTTGGATAAGGGGTCAGAAAAATAGAAGGATGGGGGACGGAGGTGGGGGACTTTAAAAGGCACAGAGTAAAAGTGGCACCAATGACAAATGTGACAAAAGAAGTAACGAAGGTGGGGGGAGAGAAATGTGGGCTAAAAGGCTGCCTTACGTATTTTGAATAGGGCACGCTGAATGTGTGTGACAAATAGAGAATGTGTGTGCGTGTGTGTGTGTGTGTGTGCGCGCGTGCGTGTTGGAGTGTTCTGTAGATGAAGAGAGGCAAACAGACAGGCCGCATGGTGGTCGTGTTGAGGAGCAGGTGAGGGGCAGGAGGTCTGACAGGCTAGAGGAACTCAGGAGGCCTTCAGGACACAAACACTGGCTGACAAAAAGACTCACTTAGGAATACATTAAAAAAGCCAGTCCGTAGCACAGGAACGCTGCATCGCTTTGACAGACAATGTTTTCCTCTTCGTTGGCATTTCCTCTGCAAACTTTTCCCAAGACACTTGGTTTTCCTCTGAGCACTTTTATATAAAAGAATAAAGCAGATATTAACCATGCCATCACCATGGTTTGGCACGTCTTAAGACATATTTGTGAAGACATCTTGAGACATCTTAAGTCTGGGAAAACATATCTCCTGATGAGTTAAGATGTCTTCAACAAGTCTCTGTGTCTCAACTATGTTTCTTAACCTAAGACATTTCAAGACCGTGATGGCTGGTATACTGATTACATTTTCCTTTACATGAGTCGGGACAGTGGTTCAAAAGAATGTGTGGCCCATCCCAGTGTATGACCCTTTTACGTGGCCCTGTCTCATTCTGAAAATATAAATAGTCCTTTGAGATTAAACATGTCATTACCATAATGTGACCACAGTACATGCTGTTAGGTGACATGCTGGTCATATGACTCTCTGATGTAACACATCGGCAAACATAGCCCTAATGAAGCAAGGTGCACAAGCTCACTGACAAGTTCTGCTCATGGGTACTTCCCTGTGGTTCCCTTTCCTTACACTAAGACCGTGGTGGAAGTTTTCATCCTCTGTGTCACCCCTAATGGAGAGTGTGGTCACCACTGCCGGTCAGCAGGTGGGTACCTGGGAGACTTAAAATGTTGAGCCAATGACAGACTCAATTTGTTGTGGTGTTGCATTAACACTTTCTATAGTTGTATGATTTTTTTTAATTTTATCGGTTAGCATAGGCCTAATGGTACGAGGATGCTGGCTTAAGACCAGTCTGAGTTCTTAAAACTTCCTAAATCTGATGTCCAGGTTAGGGTTGGGTTAGGTAAATGCTCGGGAAAGGTGTGTTTGATACATTTTGTGCCACATTTTGGGTGGGTGGGTGGGTGCGTGTGGGTTTCGGTGTCTGTATAATGTCTGATGTCCACCATAAGATTAGGGTTAAGGTTAGGGTTAGGGCTAGGGTTATTTTTAAATATGTGGTTAGTATTACAGCTGTAGGGACATTGGAATATCAATCCAACCCCAACTCTAACCCTAAATTGGTATTACATTGCACACACACACACGCAGGCACACACATGCACACACGCACACATACACATGAGCATGCACACACATGCACACATACACATGAGCATGCACACACATGCTCACACACACACATGCTCGCACACACACACAAACATACATCACACATTCTGTGAGCAACACTGAACCATGCTGACATGGTCTCTCTGGACACTTGTGGCATCAGGGCCAACTCTCAGTGACAGGTCACCTCGGAAACTTCTCTTCCTGCAGAGACAGCAGGACCAAGGTGTTCTCATCTCTTTCCCCCCACTGTCTGTCACTGAAGCTAATACCAAGAGGAGAGAATGGCAGTAAGGTTCTGTGTGTGTTTAAACTGCAGACACAATAAAAGAAGCCAATAGGTTTGAAAGATATTCATAATTGGGCCTACCTTATCTTTTCAATATTATGCTTATAATTGTGAACTAATAGTCTGTCTACTTTAAATATGAGTATATCCTTGATAAACGTTACAGTTATTGAATAAAAAATACATGATATACATTGACTTATAGAAGGCTAGATTCTACTTTAAATCGATGCCTGAGCTAATTGCTGAACATGTTAATCCCAAATAGTGGGTCGGGGTTACAGCAATAGGATCAATGTTACTTGTGTGGACGAGCCGGTAATTGTGCCTGAATAAACTGAAATTAGAGTTGCACCATTTACATATAAGTGGAATTAGGCCAACTGGCACTCATTTAAACCTTTCCGCGCTAAAGTTTCAGGTGTGTCACTTCGTAACTTGGTTACGCAGGCCTACACACCTTTTTATGCCATCAGTAAAAACAGACTGCAGTGGAAATGTTAGCCTATGGCATATTTTATCGATATATTGTACATGTGTAATGTCAGGCCCACTTATTAGCCTAGGGAATTTTCGTTAAGACAATCACAAACAAAAAGAGCAGAGAAATGAACGGGTCAGTATCCTAACTTAAACACGTTTTTGTCCCTCAATTTAAACTGTGAAATAAAGTCGACATAAAAGCAGTAGATCTCAGTTCACATTTTCCATTAATTCCCCCAAGAAAGACTAACATCTCCTTGAGTCTTATTATCTCAAGGACATCCACATTAACTTATCCACACTCGAATTATTACATTCCAAAGGGTAAGAGAGAACTTGAAAATGGCATGGTCGAAATGGTTGAATAAGCAACATCAATAAAGCGTTTACAAACCAATAATAAAGAAACGCAGTTCTTGTGTGTGTGAACTTGCAAAGTTCTTTTGGAATCTCTTTTTGTAATAATTTGTTGTGAGTCTCAGGTGAAATCGTCTGCAAACAAATGAATTCAAGCTGGTCCTTATGAACAATGACTCGAGGGTGACTGGTCATTGTAGCAAGCACATAAAACTCCGGATTCCAGCAAACTTTTTGTGCTGGTTTAAAAAGAGCTCTTTTCATTTTTCGGTCTACCTCTGGCCAGGCTAAATCCTTTCTTCCCCCTTTAATCCTTCCCTTTATTTCAGAAAAACACAAAACCAGGTTCCACGCAGTGCTTTAGTAGCTAAAAGTGAAAGAGCTGTTTTTTTCGGAGCTGAGCTCTGAATCGCTCTGGAAAATTGGTTCTTCTGAATAAGTGAAGGAGGAAAAACGTTTAATAGGATCGGAGGGAGGTTCTGCTCTTGCAATCTGCTCCTTAAACAGGTGAAAATTGGACCTTCTCAATTATACAAATAGTAAGTAGCCTATAAACCAGCATGAAAAAGCTATTCCATCTCCAAGGATTAGCAACTCGCAATGAAAATTGAGACTGGTCAAACCGGAGGACCCAAATTGTTAATCAAGTTAAACAACCTCTGAGTCTGAATAATAGTTATCTTAAATTGTGAATTTTAACATAGTCAGAAGCATAAAATCTGGAAATTAGTTGTATGGTCTAATTCACTGTGTAGCCTAATAGTTGCAGATATTCCCATTCAAAACATGGTAGCCTGAGATAAATCGAATAAAATTGGATTAGTAGCCTATTTCCTAAAAACAGTAGGCCTAATTGAGTGTTGTTACGCAATAACAACAACAATAAGAACTACAAACAAATAATAATAATACCATCACTAATAATAATAATGTGTAGCCAACAAATAACAACAAACACATTAAAATTATTATTATCAAATGGAGCTCATCTTTTTTTTTCTAGAAAGGAATACATCATAGTTATTCGATTAGAGAATGGCTGGTGGAGGATTTGAGGATGGAGACATAAATAATAATCTGTAATAAATGTCATGTATATACCACCCCATGGCAGTATATAAGTGGGCCGCGGGAGAAGGGACAGGCCTGGTGGTGGCGTTTCCTTGTCACCCTAATACCAGCTAGTTCATGTGACGTCAGCCAAATGCAAAAGACAGTGATCTCGCGCTGATGAGGAAGTCCGCTTCCAAAATGTGACAGAGCAGTCACGCTGCTATCTCCGAATAGGCTACATCTGCCGTCGCTTTACTAAAAGGTAAACTTCAACATTGACTATCAGATTCTCAGAGGTGCTGAATAGGAATGAACGCACTGTTTTTTGTCTTTTTCTTTTCCCTAACGAGCTCTGTAATGTCCTGTTAATTTTGTGTGTACTAGTTAATGAGCATTAATCTGGTACCCCTGGACGCTATTGTTCCAGGGATGGCCATTTGAATGCAAATGAGTGACATTGTAATACCAAGGTGCTTATTAAACTGATGTGTGTCCGGTCTTTTCTGGAAATCAGGAGGCGAGGACAGGGCGGCTGGTCGGCTGCTCCTCACAACAAGTTCGGTACACAACATGGCAAGTTATCTCCCATTTGGAACCGTGATGTCTTGCCCACGACACGACAGCGGTAGAAGTGGAGCGTCTGCCGCTCCAAAGCCGCTGGCCTTCTCGATTGACCGGATCATGTCCAAGACCTCGGAACCGAAAGGCAATTTGGATGAGCGGCGAGCTGTGGAGTCTTCAGGGGGAAAGAAGATGCTCGGGCTCTGCTCACCTATACCGTGCATGATCCCCTTGCAACCTGTTAGCTATGACTTACAAGCCAAGGCGCTGATGAACTACTCCGAATTTTGGAAAGCTAATTTCAGAGGAACATTATGCACTTCTGCAGCGATGTGCAAAGCCAACTGCGGGATGTGTTACAAAACGGACTCGGGGTTGAAGCAGTCTTTATTACCGGGAAGCAGGGTGATTAAACCCCAGGTCATCCATCAGGCGGTGGCGATGCCCACCAACGGCTCTTTTTACTATTTCAACTACCTGGACTCTGCTTATCACCAGTCTGAGCTGCTAACCGGACACTTGTTTTCCTCGGCCCTGGCCAACTCTCAAGCCCAGGCTTCTCTCAGTGCGCACCAGAAACTGTTATTGCTGGAGAACGCCAAACTCGCCAGCGCTTCCGCCGAGAAGTTTCCGACACCTCAGTACCCACACAAGGAGCATCTTCCTGGTCAGCTCGACCAGATAGTGAAAGAGAACCATAACCAGAGCTCGGAGAAAACTGGAGTGAAAGCGCACAGCAAGCTCAACAACAGCTCAATGGACGGAAAACCCAAAAACTTCACCTGCGAAGTGTGTGGAAAGGTAAATTATTTCATTCAGTGAAAAGAATGGTAAAAAATAATAATAATGATGCAATTGTTATTTTTCGTTTAGTTAGTTTATTATTTGATTTACAAATCACTTACATTTCCTCTAAACAAAAACATATAAGCCTAGACAATTACTCGTTATTTAACTTATTTTAGATATGTATTTATTTCACCTTTATTTAACCAGGTAGGCTAGTTGAGAACAAGTTCTCATTTGCAACTGCGACCTGGCCAAGATAAAGCAAAGCAGTGTGAACAGACAACAACACAGATGTGTGCAAGAATAGATGTTCCCTATTTATTTTGACATTAAATTGAAGCTTAATTGTTAATTTCACATAATCAAAACACCTCACAAATGAAAACAATAAAAGTAAAAACGAGATTGTTTATTTTTTTCTGCAGGTGTTCAATGCTCATTATAATTTGACACGACACATGCCAGTGCACACAGGCGCGAGGCCGTTCGTGTGTAAAGTTTGCGGGAAAGGATTCCGTCAGGCCAGTACATTGTGCAGACACAAAATCATCCACACACAGGTGAGACATATCATATTTCACTCGTTTATAACTCCATTAATTATATATGACTGTGTTATAAACTACATCGTGATTACTTACAAAAAGTAGCCTAATAAGGATTTTTCTTAATTATTTTCCAGGAAAAGCCTCATAAATGCAACCAGTGTGGGAAGGCGTTCAACAGGAGTTCGACGCTGAACACTCACATACGAATCCATGCCGGGTACAAACCATTCGTCTGCGAATTCTGTGGGAAAGGATTTCACCAGAAAGGTAATTATTCACTATTAAAACCTTTTTCAAAATAGGGGGGGGGGGCTATGTTTTGAGATTAATATAACACCAGAACATAATATTAACAATTTCCCGATCATATGATTTTCAGACTGTATTATGAATGAAATTAATATCCAAGACACATATTCATTAAATAGCATACAGTAAGTAATTGTATGACAATCGTAATGATGCTTGTGATTTTTTATGTCGCAGTTATAACCCAATGATATAAGATTAGGTCCAAAAGTAATGGGCAAAGGTACACCATTATTATTTAGAAGCCTATTGGTAAAAATGGATTCCCAATGCAGCCCTCTGATGATCTTGAAGCATCAATCTAAATAGGACATGTCACTTTACACTAACTAACTCTTCCCTACAATGCGCTTACATTCGCCATGGGTCAAGAGACAGACCTTTCCCAGGTTTATAATCCGACAGGTTTCAGTTGTTGTTGCGTTTGATTTTGACAAAGTTTGACAACTTCTTGACTTCGACTTACAAAACGCTGATTAATGAAGGCTGCAGAATGGAGCGTCTTTGTGGAGAGTAACTTAATGATGAACTATTGACCTCGAGGAGAAAAAAAGGAACTCAATGTTTTCCCTTTCGTGTATGCTGTTCATTTTATTCGCGATGTTCATTTTTAGTCATTGAATTTTTCAATTTCAGGAAATTACAAGAACCACAAGCTGACGCACAGCGGAGAGAAACAGTACAAGTGTTCCATCTGTAACAAGGCCTTCCATCAGGTCTACAACCTAACCTTCCACATGCACACGCACAACGACAAAAAGCCCTTCACGTGCGGGACCTGCGGGAAAGGCTTCTGCAGAAACTTTGACCTGAAAAAACACATACGGAAGTTACATGACAATAATTCATGTAGGCCTATATCTGCAGCGACCGATTCTTCCAGGGGACCCGAAAGCTGAGTTTTTCATTGGATTTGGAAAGTCTCCTTCAACACTTCAATTGACAGTTTATTATGACTACACCAGTACACATTTCTATGATTTTTTCTCTCTACAGTTTTCATTTATCAAAAATTGTTAAAAGGCGGAAAACTATAAAGCATAAAAACATTGAGACACTAGACTGATTAAAGACCATTTTGTGTTTGAGGTTTTTTATTATTCGATTTAAAAAGTATAATAATAAGGATGTGAATTTTGTACTGTTGCACTGCAGTAAATCTGACCCTGATTGGATTAATGTTCTAAACATTTATGATTGAAATCAGGACTCTTTGCTCAACCCAGGAGTACATCGTTTTTATTTCCCCATTGCATAACGTGTGAAAATCGAATTGTAAATAAAAGGAAAATAAAATATTTAAAAGTGTTTTACCGTGGGCGCATTTTTATAAATTGCAATGTAAATGTAACATGGAATGAATGTTCAACCATCTCAACTGCTGCCATTTATTAGTAGGAAATACAATTGTATCCCGAAATCAAATGTTTTGGAGAACGTTTGCGGAAAGATATTCATAATATGAGTTAGGCTTCGGCCCCTAGGGCAGTCAATTATTTGGAAAGGGCTATAACATATATGAATTGTATTGACATTTGACAACCCTTGCCTTCTATTATATTTCAATAGGCCAACATTTCAGACGTCTTCCATATCAAGCTGCATTGCCAACCAATAAATTGCGAAGACAGTGATACATCTGATATAGGCCATTTCATCAAATATCCAGATGTTTGCTTTCTACACAGAAAAGCTTTGCACGCAACTGTTTTACTAGCACCATTAAGTAGACTAGTCTTAGCCTACTGGTAAGAATACATTGATTCTGTAACGTGAATGAGTTCAGTGTAAACATTTTTTTTGTCAGACAAGAGGCAAGATTCTGGTGGTGCTACACTTGACTTCCGTGTAATGGCACAAATTATTAGATATAACATGGACTCTTGAAAGCGAATTACATTAATCATCTAAACGCCCTCGAGGGGAGGCTTCGGAGCAAGACGTGTTCATCAGAATATGAATAATAAAGCACTTGGCCACATCACCCACCCCTGTCCTCATCTGCCCAACATTAATAAAGGATTAGGTATTCTGCACACGGCTCCTGTAACAATATTACCCTTGCGCGCTACACAAATTCTGATGAGAGATGGGCGCGTGCTCCCAAATCACGGGCTCCCAATTAGAACGTTTAGTAATTACGCGCCATGCCCAGGGACCAGTTAGAAGGCTAATATTACCAGTTGAATGGCTTGTTCACCTCTGGTCCCTTCTGTTCCCGGTAATTCATACGCAAGCTGCTCCAAAGACCAGAATATAACAACTAGTGTGTTTTTTCCAAAACCATTATTTTATATTGTCAACCCGATATTTTAAATTAAATGCACTGTAAATGCACATGTTTTGTCACATCTCATCGACTAAGACTTTTATATAGCCTAAAGGTTCACATTCTTGTTCAATATGTAAGCGGCTATGTCTGCGGCTATGGAACCCTGACCTGCTGTTTCCCGCCCCCCCTCTCTCTACTGTCTCTAACTCTGAATGTTCAGCTATGAAAAGCCAACTGACATTGTACTCCTGAGGTGCGGACCTGTTGCACCCTCTATAACCACCTGTACTATTATTTGACCCTGCTAGTCATCTACAAACGTTTGAAAATCTTGAAGAACGGTGTTGCCTTAATTAATGGTCATGTACTCACTCTTATAGTGTCCACCAAGCACAGCCAGAAGAAGACTGGATACCCCTCAGAGCCTGGTTCCTCTATAGGTTGCTTCCTAAATTCCTACCTTTCCAGGGAGTTTTCCCTAGCCACCGTGCATCTACATCTGCATTGCTTGCTCATTGGGGTTTTAGACTGGGTTTCTGTATAGTCACATTGTGATATCTGCTGATGTAAAAAGGTCTTTATTAATACATTTAATTGATTGATTGGCATATCTGTTTGATATTTCACACCCTTAATTGTTGGCGTTGATCATAATTGGAACAGGCCTTCGTAATTTCCAGACATTGTGTGTAATTCCAGGTTAGGCTATGGAGTTTTCAATGTAAATTCCAGAAAGCCACGTCTTATTGCATCATAAATGTTTTTAAAAGGGTTTAATTGTGCAATGAAAAGAATAACAACTTTCTCAAAAGTATAGGCCTAACAACTTTAGTTATTTTCCCTCATTTTTTTATTTGTACGTATGCCTAGGTCGTTTTTCTACAAACATTCCAGAGCACTCTCAAATAATACACTTTATTTGACTACAGTCAATAAGTTGCGGATAGGTGTTTGGCCTTTTCAGAAAAAGTTAATAATCAAATTCCAACACAAACTTACCAGCTAGGATATCACGAGGTCAGTTATGCCCAATTAAACAATAATTAGGCAACGCTATCAAGTTGTCATCCCCCTCCTGCACGGGCATTCTGGAACATGTCCACGCACTCCACACCTACAACCTTATGGGGTTCAGTTTGACAGGCCGAATAATCAACAGTTAACCCAGTATGTCAAGTGTTGCCAATTAAACTTGTTTTTACAAGCCACTGAGAAAACCATCTTTGATTTGTGTTTTGTAGGCTATTTTTTTATGTATATTTTTACAACTCAGCCACATTGAATTTCAGTCTCCATTCATCCATCTTTGTTAGGAATAGTCTATAGCTGGGAAAATATGCATGGGCGAGTTTCTGAAAAGAAATGTTTGTGTCGAGAAAAGCGTCAGGGCTATGCGCAAGAGTGTCGGTCTTGTCCAAAGCCGGAGAAAAGAGTGCTGGAGAGTAAACAACCTAAAGGCAGCCGGGTTGCCCTTTTCTCTGCACTTTCCTCTCAAACATCTGAGCAACCAGCTTCGGTTCTAGAAACATGTTAATTGACAACGGAGCTCATTACCGTGTGCACATGTAACGCAGCACGAGAGATTACCGACACAAGAGCGCATTAATCAACTGTCAACAATCGAGTACATCTACACGACCAGGATCACCCAAAATTGAGGCATTTACAAGCCACAAAAGGCTCGCCTGAGACAGGAAGAAAAGAAGAGCCAGACTTTTGTTTGGCCAATTCAATTGATTGTAAATTGAAGATTAACGGAAGTAGCTCCAGCGTTTTTAAGGGCTAAGAGGAGAGAAAAGGACCAATTAAGTCCACCAAATGTTAACTACACCAGTTTTCCCCATTTAGCCCAAATGAAATTCTAATTAAACCGTCCCTTGCCATCATTTTGGAAAGCAATTTATTTCGCTGCTGAAGGAGCGTGCGGGCTGGTTGCGCCCCTCGTTATATGAAGCATTGGCTCTTGTCACAAAGAGCCCACAAGACGCATTCTAAAATGCCAAGGGGGAAGTTAATGAGCATCAGACAAAGTCCTTGGACCTGTTCCTGAAGAATGGTATTGGAAAGATGGACTCCGCCAGCCAACTACATAATGTTCTGGACACTTCTAAATCATGTTCAAAAGGACAGTCAGGAATAATGTTGTTCTAGCTGCACAAAATATGCAGGCTTGATAGTCTTGAAACAGAAGCTTACATATGACACCAAGAAAGTAATAGAATATTATAGGAATTGTTATTGTAAAAATCTAATAAATAAAGTTGTAAGCCTAGCCTATTACACTAGCAAATTGGAGTATACATGCATACACTGCAATCATGTTATACATGAATTAAAACTAAACCAAAACTAGTCAACATGCACTTTTCCCACAAAATCTAATTAAAATCCCTCTATACACATGTTACTCAATGATGTGATATCAATACGGACATGACCGACACACACACACGCACACGCACACGCACGCACACACACACACACACACACACACACACACACACACACACACACACACACACACACACACACACACACACACACACACACACACACACACACACACACACACACACACACACACACACACACACACACACACACACCCCTTCCTTGGATACGTCTTGGCTCATCAAGGGCATGAGTGGGAGAAGGTGCTTTGTAGCTTAGAGGTCTGTGGGTGCTGGGCTCGTGGGAGCCAAGTGCGGGCTCTGCCCCGCTGGAATCACATCACTGTCTGTCAGTCTCCAGAGAGTGACCTCCACCCAGGACCAGTCCACCCACCCGCCCGCCCTCCCTCAGAGCCCAGGGCCAAGGAGCTGAAGGGGACCCTCTGTCCCCTTGCCCACTCCCTTCACCTCCATCTCTGGGAGGAAAATGAGAGAACCCTGACCCCCAAACAATCCGCTCCACATTTCCAGCCTCAGCCTCTCACCGCTCTGACGTGCACTGACAGCAATGAGATTAGTTTCCATGAGGAGTCATGAGTGAATACTAATGTTGGCCACTGTTAAAAACATTTAAATAGATAAACAATACCAAATGAATAGGCAAACATACAACTGAATATTAACACATTGCTATAAATACATAAATATATGAATAATAAATGAGTAGTGTTTTCCATCGCACCCTGCTGAGACTGAGCTCTATTCTTGTGGAATTAAATCAGGAGCTCTCATTGTTGGTTAGGATCACTAATTCTGGGATGTCCGGTGCTAATCTCTTTGACCTGGGTTGGCCTTGCTGGGAAATGTCCACTACTGCTGTGCTTACCCACGAGTGCTAATGATGTACTTCTCCAGAGCCATGCACAGCAGCCGTTCCCACAAATAAGGCCCCTTATAATGAGATGCTACAAGTTGTGTCACATTAAGATGAGCATTCTCACCAGTTGGTAGGATGGAAGGACTGAACACCGATAAACAAATTAACTTTCTTTTGTGACTTCCATAACATAATGGAGATTGATCTAAGCAATCATTTTTTAATAGGTAGAACCGTTAAAAATACATACGTGATAAAAAAAATATCCTGTATGTCCATCCAATATACAGTGATCTGTAGTTCAGGACTTACATTGAATGCCTTCTTTCCTCTGCTGTATCAATGTTGACAAGGCAAAACAACATGGCAACAAAATTCACTCTCACACACTGACATAAACATATCCTTGCAGTCGTACACACTCAAATAAAACTATATGTTATAACTTCACTTACCACATCTGTAGGCTTGTGGAAAAAGAGATGGACACAAATGAAGCACAATCAATGTTTTACTAAATTAAGTATACTTTGAAAAGGACAAATACACTGCAGGAGTGTCTCAGAATAATAGCGTCAAGCTTGGAAAACATTTCCAGGCAAGCTCCCGTAAACGAAAGCTAATTGTGTTTAAGTGCTCTACAATTGCAAAAGTATGTGTCAAAAGCTTTATTTGTAAGGAGTACAAA
Organism: Oncorhynchus mykiss; assembly: GCF_057628025.1. Lineage (NCBI taxonomy): Eukaryota > Metazoa > Chordata > Actinopteri > Salmoniformes > Salmonidae > Oncorhynchus > Oncorhynchus mykiss. The sequence goes on from NC_143028.1 coordinate 45,824,787, forward strand.
GAGCCAATGAAGTACAGGGAGGTATATGATTATGTTGACACAAAAAAATAACTCATGTCCATTTAGGAGGAAACACTATACTTACGCTTGGCCAGTCAATACTGAACACTGTGGGGCTCCCTTAAGGCCAGTGTTACTTCCTTTTAGTGGGCCACATGTAGACTTGTCTTTAATCCACCACAACATGAACAACACAGTCAACTCCTCTCTTAGCCGATACAGTAGGCACAGGCCTGGCAGGGCATGCACTTAACCAGAGTTGACATGACATGATCAAAGGAGTGATAAGGAATAAAATTGGAGTACATTGTACAGTATGGAGCCCCCTGTTATGTCAAGAAACAGCATTTTAACATTGGGTTGTTTTCAAAAACTCCCAAAAACTAAGTGTAATAGTCACATTAATCACATTAGAATTAACTGTTCTAAAATGATTAAAAAAAAAACAATTTAAAAGCAAAATGATGCCAAAATCTTAGTTTTTTTGTGCAGCACTCACTATGCTTGCAGCACATTATTCAATAAAATACAACATACAATTATCCATTATCCAATCAATTGAAGTCGACAGCTACCCAGCTATTGTGCTTTTTTGCTTTTAATTTACTCAGGAGCCTCTCAGCATGCTCTCAATAGACGCCCCAAATCATGTAATCATACGGTTTCAAATGCATATGCTAAGAGATGGAGGGGGTCACCTCCTCCTCTGTCAGCTGCTAATCCTGCTGCTGAACTTGAGAGGAGAGGCTGGCTTTAACCCAGGTGTCTGTGGGGTAATAGGGGTCGGGGGACCCAGGGAGGGTTGTCAGGGCTGAGGTTGGCAGGGCCTGGCAACAGAGGCTTGGTCCTCCAACCGGGGGCGTGACAGGATTTTGGTGTCCGTAGCTAATCCACCTCAGGGCCTTAACCATTAGAATACATAATGCAAAGCTAGTCAATTGGAAGGGCTCCAGATCGTGCTCTTCAAAACACTTTTAGATAATTCTCTGCCTGTTCCCCCCCACTCTCGCTGCCCCCCCCCAAAAAAAAACATTCACCCACACCCACCCCTCCAACGAACACTATCACCACCACCACCCCCCATCAGCCCCCGTCCATGGCGACTGGTGCCTGCCTGACCTCGGGGGCAGGAGCAAGTCCCAGCTGAGGAGGCAGGGCAGCTGCCAACCATGGCCACTTCAACCACAGCCACCCGGATGATTACGTTTGTCAAGCCGCCACTCTGTGTCAACGCAGCGTAGGTTTGATCATCGCAATTAGGCTGGATCAGGGATGCCATCTCTGCCACAGAAAGGGGAAGAGGGAGAGAAAGCTGAATGAAGGGAGAAGGAGGAGGGAGGGCAGAGGGGTGGTGTGTGCTGCTTTGAAAGTGAGAAAGCAGGTGGAATGGCTCACTGCGTCTTTGCGTCCCGTTTAACGGCGAGACTTCAGCCTTCATCAGAGCTCACATTATGTCCCGTGTACCTTCTCATTATCCACACGGCAGCTCTTTAGCACTGTCACGTCGGCCCGTGTCTTAGCTGCAAATATCTCAACAGAAGCCTCAATTACGTTGGTGGGAGAAAAATATCTGAAACATGTTATGACCAATTTGCAACCCCAAAAATGGGACCATTTGTCACACTGAATATGGGCTACTGTATAATAGTAAAATAACAAAATAAATCACAAATATTCCCCCTGTACTAGCAATAAAGCGTTCTTATCAAAATTATACTAACTACTTAGCAAACATAGCCAGCCCCCCCCCCCCCCCCCCCCCCCACACACACACATCAGAGTTTATGCAAGCCTAATGGCCCTGCAGAAATGAAAAGGTCATTTTACATGCATTTCTATGGAGTATTATGAACATATGGTAACTGGCTGACCTAGACTAGCCTTGAATAAAGGGACAATAAAAAAGCAATTATTGCAGACACAGAAGGTCCTTCTGGAGGCTTTGTGTAATAAAGACGGCACAATCACATTGTAGCTCAGATGTAAAGAGGACTCTTCAATTACTATATAATGATTTAGACATTCCAGAGAACCTAGCTCAATGGCTCAGGCTAATATATTTAACCCCCTAATACACAGCATATACTGTGTGATGAAGTGCTAAAAATAATGATTAGGAGCTAATAAGCTAAACTCGATAAGCTCCCAACAATTTAATGGATAAACATATTACATCATTGGGAGCATATTGTGCAACTTTCTTTTTTGCTTTTGTGCAGTTGATTCTTAGTCAGCACCTCTACAAACATTTTGGGGTGTGCATCAGCTCCTGATTTTTACTGGACTAATAAACTAAACTAAAATGAGTAAAATGAAATAATGATTTCTTAGTACATTTTTTACTTTGCATTGAATGGCATACATGGATGAAGAACCAGGTGAACAATAAAAACTGTTTTTTTGGGGTACAAATATGTACATTGCTTGAACTTAAACAAGAAGGGGAACAGTAATTAATGTATGAATGATTTGGGGTTTACCATAATCTTCATATTAGTATTGTAATAATAATAAAATATATATTTTATTTTTAATTCTGCATTACTATATACATTAGAAAATAACATGGGTAATACATGCAAATACATTTGAGCTATTTTGTGACAGATGATGAATGACCCGAGGTTAACTAACTGAAGGAGAGTTTGTCTTTGTTATCCAAATCTGTGGTTCTACTTCCCCCTAGTGGACAGATATGAGCCATGAATTAAAAACACCACATTCTTTGTTTCAGATAAAATGCTGATAACATTAGATTACCATAAAGTGCTACATACAATATCATCACACTAAACGTGCGAGCATTACTTGTAAACATTGAAATATAGAGCAGTAATTATGTAGACAGAGGTAATAGGAAATAATTAAACTCCTGGATGTTGTCCAAAATCTGAGCTTCACCCTGAGCCGTAAAAATGGCTGAGCATAAAAAGTTGCCGTAGTGTAAACATATGGAAAACAACATGATGCCTACTCAACACTGTCAATGCTAAGAATACGGTTATTCTCATAGGAAAACATCCCATATGACACTACATGGCCAAATGTATTTTTTTTTTAAAGAACATTTACCTCAGGCTCTCACAATAACCTTATAATCTACAGTGTCACTGTCAAATGATTTTAGTTTCTCATTTGCTCCTTGTTGATCACATAAGATGAAGATAAAAGCCAAAGCAATGTTCTACATGATCCACTTCGGGTCATTTGACACGTTTCAGTACAGGACGAGTAGGCAGAGCCCTATCTTGTGTGGCGGAATGGTCTCTGGGTGTGGTTTTCCGTTTCTGTTGTTTAGGTGTTCTGCTATGGTCACTGCTAGGATGTAGGCCTTTACCCAGGAGGAAGCGCTCCCATTCAGGAATGTTCTCATCAACTGACGCCTAGTAACGAGTCTGGAACAAGACAACAGTACAGCGGCCTGGGTCACCAACAATCTGTGACCACCTGACTGTACTTGATTATCAGGGTACAGTAGGGTCAGGAATGCTTCACAACTCAACTCAAAATAGCTCCCATCAGTGGCGCGTACTCATGGAGGCCAAAGGAAGCCAGGCTTCCCCAAAAAACGTACCAAGAAAAAAAGAAAAAAAGAATGTATCTTTCATCTCTATGTAAGTCATAATTTTCCTTAAATTTGCAAGAGGCAGAAATCGCCCCCACACACACACACACATCAGAGTTTATGCAGTGCATGCACACACACACACACACACACACACACACACACACACACACACACACACACACACACACACACACACACACACACACACACACACACACACACACACACACACACACACACACACACACACACACACACTATCAGTACCATGGACAGGCAAATCATATTTAGCTGATGTTGATGGGAATAAATTATTTTTGGTATCTTTTATTTGACACAGTACTTTTTTTATTTTTTATTTCACCTTTATTTAACCAGGTAGGCTAGTTGAGAACAAGTTCTCATTTGCAACTGCGACCTGGCCAAGATAAGGCATAGCAGTGTGAACAGACAACACAGAGTTACACATGGAGTAAACAATTAACAAGTCAATAACACAGTAGAAAAAAGGAAAGTCTATATATACATTGTGTGCAAAAGGCATGAGAAGGTAGGCAAATAATTACAATTATGCAGATTAACACTGGAGTGATAAATGATCAGAAGGTTATGTACAGGTAGAGATATTGGTGTGCAAAAGAGCAGAAAAATAAATAAATAAAAACAGTATGGGGATGAGGTAGGTGAAAATGGGTGGGCTATTTACCAATAGACTATGTACAGCTGCAGCGATCGGTTAGCTGCTCAGATAGCAGATGTTTGAAGTTGGTGAGGGAGATAAAAGTCTCCAACTTCAGCGATTTTTGCAATTCGTTCCAATCACAGGCAGCAGAGAACTGGAACGAAAGGCGGCCAAATGAGGTGTTGGCTTTAGGGATGATCAGTGAGATACACCTGCTGGAGCGCGTGCTACGGATGGGTGTTGCCATCGTAACCAGTGAACTGAGATAAGGCGGAGCTTTACCTAGCATGGACTTGTAGATGACCTGGAGCCAGTGGGTCTGGCGACGAATATGTAGCGAGGGCCAGCCGACTAGAGCATACAAGTCGCAGTGGTGGGTGGTATAAGGTGCTTTAGTGACAAAACGGATGGCACTGTGATAAACTGCATCCAGTTTGCTGAGTAGAGTGTTGGAAGCAATTTTGTAGATGACATCGCCGAAGTCGAGGATCGGTAGGATAGTCAGTTTTACTAGGGTAAGTTTGGCGGCGTGAGTGAAGGAGGCTTTGTTGCGGAATAGAAAGCCGACTACTTAACTAAGCAGAGGTGATTCGATGATATTGAAATGTTGAAGTTGAAATGGTGCTGGAATAGTGGAGACAGCTCCGGTTTTCTTTTTGACTTGCGGTAACTCTCCGTGGTTCTAAATCAATGGTTGTTTAGTGTCATGTCTTCTCCCGCTCCCCTTCTACCGCTTGAGGGCGCCAGGCTGCCCTGCATCATGCACTCCTTCCATCCATTACGCACACCTACCTTCCCTCGTCATCAGCGTTATTGGACTCACCTGGACTCACTCATCACCTGTTTATTTCCTCCCCTATATTTGTCAGTTCCCCAGCTCTGTTCCCCACTGCTGTATTGATTGTTTTTTGTCTTTGTTTTCTTGTTTGCTGACGGTGTTCCTGTCTCGTTCCATGACCGTTCTATATTTAATGTTTGACTCCCCGTACCTGCTTCATTTGTATTTGTATTTATTATGGATCCCCATTAGCTGCTGCCAAAGCAAAATAAGGCAGTTTATACAATTTTAAAAACATTACATACATTCACAGATTTCACATCACACTTTGTGCCTTCAGGCCACTCCACCATTACCACATATCTACAGCACTAAATCCATGTGTATGTATAGTGCAAATGTTATCGTGTGTGTGTGTGTGTGCATGTGTCTGTGCCAATGTTTGTGTGGCTTCACAGTCCCCGCTGTTCCATAAGGTGTTTTTTATCTGTTTTTTAAATCTAATTTTACTGCTTGCGTCAGTTACTTGATGTGGAATAGAGTTCCATACAGTCATGGCTCTATGTAGTACTGTGAGCCTCCCATAGTCTGTTCTGAATTTGGGGACTGTGAAGAGACCTCTTGTGGCATGTCTTGTGGGGTATGCATGGGTGTCCGAGCTGTGTGCCAGTAGTTTAGACAGACAGCTCTCATAAATAAAAGTAGTGATGAAGTCAATCTCTCCTCCATTTTCAGCGAGGAGAGATTGACATGCATAATATTAATATTAGCTCTCTGTGTACATCCAAGGGCTAGCTGTGCTGCCCTGTTCTGAGCCAATTGCAATTTTTCTTAAGTCCTTTTTTGTGGCACCTGACCACACAACTGAACCATAGTCAAGGTGCGACAAAACTAGGGCCTTGTTGATAGTGTGGTTAAGAAGGCAGACCATCACTTTATTATAGACAGACTTCTCTCCATCTGAGCTACTACTGCATCAATATGTTTTGACCATGGCAGTTTCCAATTTAGGGTTGCTCCAAGCAGTTTAGTCATCTCAACTTGCTCAATTTCCACATGATTTATTACAAGATTTAGTTGAGGTTTAGGGTTTAGTGAGTGTTTTGTTCCAAATACAATGCATGTCGTAAGTAAAATTAGAAAAAAGCAAGGGGCCTAAACAGCTGCCCTGGGGAATTCCTGATTCTAACTGGATCATATTTGAGAGGCTTCCATTAAAGAACACCCTCTGTGTTCTGTTAGACAAGTAATTCTTTATCCATATTAAAGCAGGGGGTGTAAAGCCAGAACACATACGTTTTTCCAGCAGCAGACTATGATCAATAATGTCAAAAGCTGCACTGAAGTCTAACAAGACAACCCCCACAATAATTTTATCATCAATTTCTCACAGCCAATCATTAGTCATTTGTGTAAGTGCTGTGCTTGTGGAGTGTCCTTCCCTATAAGCTGAAATTCTGTTGTCAATTTGTTTACTGTGAAATAGCATTGTATATGGTCAAACACAATTTTTTCCAGAAGTTTACTAAGGGTTTGTAACAGGCTGATTGGTCGGCTATTTGAGCCAGTAAAGGGGGCTTTACTATTCTTGGATAGCGGAATGACTTTAGCTTCAATCCAGGCTTGAGGGCACACGCTCTCTAGTAGGCTTAAATTGAAGATGTGGCAAATAGGAGTGGCAATATCATCTGCTATTATCCTCAGTAATTTTCCATCTAGATAGTTGTCATTGTTGATGGACAAAAAAAACAAAAATTCACCTCTTCCACACTGACTTTACAGAATTCATAAGTACAGCACTTGTCTTTCATAATTTGGTCCGATATACTTGGATGTGCAGTATCAGCGTTTGTTGCTGGCATGTCATCCCTAAGTTTTTTTTTATCTTGCCAATGAAAAAGTCATTAAAGTAGTAGGCAATATCAGTGGGCTTTGTGATTCAATGAATGAAGGAGCCGAGTTGGCTTTTTTTCCCAAAATTTCATTTAAGCTGCCCTAAAGCTTTTTACTATCATTCTTTATATGATTTATCTTTGTTTCATAGTGTAGTTTATTTTAATTTAAATTTAAATTTAGTTTAGTCACAAGATTTCTTAATTTGCAGTACATTTGCCAATCAGTTGGGCTGACAAACATAATTGCCATACCCTTTGCCTCATCCCGCTTAACCATACCATTTTTCAATTCCTCATCAATCCAAGGGGATTTAACAGTTTTTACAGTCATTTTCTTAATGGGTGCGTGCTTATTAGTTACTGGAATAAGTAGTTTCATAAATGCATCAAGTGCAGCGTCTGGTTGCTCCTCAGTACACACCACAGACCAGCAAATAGTCTTTACATCATCAACATATGAATCACTACAAAACTTGTTGTATGACCTCTTATACACTATATTATGCCCAGCCATTGGAACTTTGGCTTTCCTAGATATGGCTATTATATTGTGATCACTACATCCTATGGATTTGGATACTGCTTTAAAGCAAATATCTGCAGCATTAGTAAAGATCAATAGATGTTGATGATTTAATTCCTGTGCTGTTTGTTGTCACGTCCTGACCATAGAGAGTTCTTATTTTCTATGGTGGAGTAGGTCAGGGCATGACTGGGGGGTTAGTTTAGTGTATTATTTCTATGTGGGGTTCTAGTTTTGTTTTCTATGTTGGTGAATTTGTATGATTCCCAATTAGAGGCAGCTGGTAATCGTTGTCTTTAATTGGGGATCACATTTAGGTAGCTTTTTTCCACCTGTGTTTGTGGGATATTTTTTATGTGTAGTTGCACGTTAGCCCTCCATTGTCTTCACGTTTCGTTTAGTCTTTATTGGTTCACTTATTTCTAATTAAAGATGTGGAACCCAGATCACGCTGCACGTTGGTCCGAGTATGCTTCCAACGATTGTGACAGAATATCCCAGAGGGTAACATGGACTTGGGAGGAGATTCTGGATGGGAAGGGATCCTGCACTTGGGAGGAAATCCTAGCCGGACAGGATCGCCTTCCTTGGCGGGAGACGCAAGGAGAGAAGGGAGGACAGCGACGATGCCGGGGTTCGCGGCCACAGAGAAAGCCCCCATGGGGTGGTCGGCGGAACCGGGGAGTGAGCCAGAGCCTGTGTGGGAGTCGATAGAAGAAGGTAATGAGAGATACCAGAGAGAGGTTGTGGAAAGGAGTATGCTGCAGCGCAGGCGCGTTGAAAAGCGACTTCTCAGCCCGACACCATCTGTGCCAGCTCTACGCACCAAGTCTCCAGTACGCCTTCTCAGCCCGGCACCATCTGTGCCAGCTCTACGCACCAAGTCTCCAGTACGCCTTCTCAGCCAGGCACCATCTTTGTCAGCTCTACGCACCAGGTCTCCAGTACGCCTTCTCAGCCCGGCACCATCTGTGCCAGCTCTACGCACCAAGTCTCCAGTACGCCTTCTCAGCCCGGCACCATCTGTGCCAGCTCTACGCACCAAGTCTCCAGTACGCCTTCTCAGCCCGGCACCATCTGTGCCAGCTCTACGCACCAAGTCTCCAGTACGCCTTCTCAGCCCGGCACCATCTGTGCCAGCTCTATGCACCAAGTCTCCAGTACGACTTCTCAGCCCGGCACCATCTGTGCCAGCTCTACGCACCAAGTCTCCAGTACGCCTTCTCAGCCCGGCACCATCTGTGTCAGCTCTATGCACCAAGTCTCCAGTATGCCTTCTCAGCCCGGCACCATCTGTGCCAGCTCTACGCACCAAGTCTCCAGTACGCCTTCTCAGCCCGGCACCATCTGTGCCAGCTCTACGCACCAAGTCTACAGTACGCCTTCTCAGCCCGGCACCATCTGTGTCAGCTCTATGCACCAAGTCTCCAGTACGCCTTCTCAGCCCGGCACCATCTGTGTCAGCTCTATGCACCAAGTCTCCAGTACGCCTTCTCAGCCCGGCACCATCTGTGTCAGCTCTACGCACCAAGTCTCCAGTACGCCTTCTCAGCCCGGCACCATCTGTGTCAGCTCTACGCACCAAGTCTCCAGTACGCCTTCTCAGCCCGGCACCATCTGTGCCAGCTCTACGCACCAAGTCTCCAGTACGCCTTCTCAGCCCGGCACCATCTGTGCCAGCTCTACGCACCAAGTCTCCAGTATGCCTTCTCAGCCCGGCACCATCTGTGTCAGCTCTACGCACCAAGTCTCCAGTATGCCTTCTCAGCCCGGCACCATCTGTGTCAGCTCTACGCACCAAGTCTCCAGTATGCCTTCTCAGCCCGGCACCATCTGTGTCAGCTCTACGCACCAAGTCTCCAGTACGCCTTCTCAGCCCAGTACGTAATGTGCCAACTCCTCGTACTCACTGTGCGAAGTGTGTTAAAGTTCCGATGCAATTGATGCCGGCTATACGCACCAGGTCTCCAGTGCGCCTCCACAGCCCAGTACGTCCTGTGCCAACTCCACGCAACAGGCCTAGAGTGCGCCTCCCCAGTTCAGAACTACCAGCGACGGTTCCCAGCCCAGAGCTTCTGGTGACGGTTCCCAGCCCAGAGCTTCCTGCAACGTTTCAAAGTCTGGAACCTCCAACTCCATTTGAGACTGCCGAGCCAGCTAGGCTAGCTGGGCTTTCACGTCTCTCCCCCTATACGGCATCTGGCAGGATTCTGGGACATATAACAGCGCTCACAGCAATTTACCACAACAGAGCCGCAGGATTCTAAACAAAAAATAAAAGTATATAAAAACACTGTTCGCTTTTAAAATTAGGTCTTTAGTTCAGGTTTAGTTGTTCAACAGCATTCAACAACAGCAAACATACGTCGTGCTTGACCATGCTGTAGGTCATGTAACTGTTTGTTACATGCAAAATGGTTTGTGGACTTCACCGGACAGCTGTTGCTCTCCGGTTTTGTGATGAAACAATGGTGTGGTTGAATTTATTCTGCCACTGTGATATTTTATGGTCTCGGCCTTCTGCCTGTACAGTATATCACGGTGTCAAGGCATATGAACTAACAGGTTATAGAGCAAACAAAGCAATTATCACAATATGGCTTTTTTTCCTGGCTTGGCTTCCCCAGGGATTTTACACACCACTACTGGCTCCCATTGACAATTAGGGAGGGCAGGGGAGTCTGCAGATTGAGAATGTAATTTTAATTGGTTGTTATTTATTAGAGATCCCCTTACCTCCAAAGTGAGGATGTCCTGGTATGAGAGTTGTCTTGTTCTGAGAGTCTTGTGGTAGGAGATAGAAGTATGCCTTTCAAGCGTGTATTCAAGTGGAGACAACCAGCAACATTTCTGAGAGGCATCTGGTATATTAACCTGTTCCATACCTGGAGGGGTTGGGCATTTCTCTCATGTGCAGCTTCACCTGCTGCCTCCTCGTACTTTTCAGTTGCTCATATCGACTCTCCATCTGCTGAAGCAGCACAGCTCTTTTCCCTAGACCGACACGGATGGCATGGATGACTTCCTTGTGGTTATAGCTAGCTAGCGAGGCTTCCAATCTGAAAATGCAACATTCTCTAGTCATTCACGTAGAGCTAATTCAGAGCTAGCTATGTTTTTGTTGTGGATATTTAGCTAGTAAAAGTTGTTTATGACATTTAAAATAAACGTGGCATTACCTCATTAAAATGATCAATGCGGGAGCATGGACCACAAAATCCAAACAATCTTTAACAGTGTTGTTTGTCTGCTTTGTAAATCTGACAGCAATCCAGTTACCTCCCTACCCCTGTAATTATTGCTTTGATGACCAATTACACGTTCTATTATGTCATTTAAGGCTAATCAAATATCATCATAATTACTGTGCTTTACAATAATGTATGCTTTCATAATTACAGTACTCACGCATACTCTCACTGTTTAGCCAGGTCTTGTGAACAGAATGTAAGCTCTTGAGATCAGGATGTGTAGGCTTATCGAAAACTACTTGGCTGTTCTGGGAAAAGTCTTCACTACTTTACCACTAGATGGAAACCTTGTATCTAATTATGTGATACAAGGATAGTGGAATGATAATGCTTGATTCCCAATATATGATGCAAATGGCTAAATCCAGTAGACAAAGGCAAACATGGACCACACAAGGATTTCAACAAAGTACATCAAAACCCATATTTTATTTTAAGTATAGCAATACAATGTACATATTAAATAACACTAGAATAGAATGCTTTGTAATAGCTATCAACAAAAAAAACGTTTTTTTTCCCACTTTTTTCTTTTCTTATTTCAGGTTACAAAAGAGGAAGCAACGCCGCCCCCCCCCCCCCCCCCCCCCCCCCCTGTTCAAAATGGTCAATGGGATGAAATTATTCAGTGACTTACTAGATCTATTCTATTGCACACTCTGACAACAGAAACATGAACATGAAAACAAAAAAAAGTAATAACAATAATATCACAATCACTGCCTTAAAAGTTAATGGGAGGCGTGGAATTGTATTGCAATGTGATGACGGCCACTAACTCAATGCACGAAGACTTGGTTTCCACGTTTCACCACAAAAGCAATGCAATGAAGGAGTTGAACTGAGAGAAAGAAAAATAGCTTTATATGAAAATATAAAATTCTATGATTATATACCATAGATACAAAGTTTCCAGAAAATGGTTGGTAATAGAAGCAACAAAATATGTACATTGTTTTCATGATCCACTAGTGTTTGTGTTTTGCAACACATTAACACACCAGACAGTGGACACTAAGCTCAGTGATGGAACAAGCAAAACTGAATGAATGAAAAACAGCTAGTGCTTTAACAATGCAAAATGCCTTCAGTGACAAAGGGACAAAAGTCAGCTGTTTACCCCAAATGTTGGAGTTATGACTTAATTCAATAGCCCTCCTCGGAAGGAGATGAAAGATGACGGGTACACCAAAAGAAGGAATTAATGCATCTCTCTACTTTATTATTCCACTAATTGAGTCAGAACTGAGATATAATAAAATTGCAATGATCTCCCCTTGTAGCAAAGGGAATTTATGAACGAACACAAGTTATGACGAGTTTATGCAGAAAGTCCAGCATGTAAACTAAAAGATGCCAAATGAAGCAGAAGAAAACGCACACATCCTCACTCACTCAGTCAACAGCCCACACATTACTGACAAAGGAAATCAGACACAAATGAAATAAGCTCTCCCTCTCTCTATTATTTCTCTTGACGGAAATTAGTAGTAAGTCTTTGGTAAAAGTTACAAATCATAGGTATCCTCTATGTTTTGTTGTGATAATCAAACACAAAATATTCTAATAGCATGGTCATTGTGCTGTTTAATTCATTCACATTTTCTTTCAAATGCAAATCACAGGTGGTCTCTCTTTCCTTCAGATAACTAAGGGAGGTATTTTCTTTTTTAAAGTGATTCTGCCAGGAAATGAAGGGGTGGTGCTGGGAGTACAACTAAAACAGGGTCAATGAGTTCATGTGAATCACTCTAGGACTCCAGTAAAACTGTCCTTGAACCACAGTAAAACTGTCCTTGCTTAGGCCACTAAGTTCCCACCTGACTGAATCTGGAGCAAAACCATACGACGGTCATAGCATACAATCATACCACACACAAGCAGAGTCAAGCAACGGTGAGGATTAGAAACTATGTACACAAGGCCGTGTGACGTGGGAGCATACCTGCTTCAGGATGGACTGGGGGGATTATAAACATACCTTCACCCAAATAATCAATTCAACAGGCAGGACGCAGAGAATGGCAAACGGCTGTATCACGAGTATCCATTTTCTCAAAGAAGTTTCCACTCACACAAGGGCATCATCATTTCTTAATTTAACTAACTTTGATGACTCTGCGTTGACTATTAGCAGCAAGAAGCAAAAAAACAACTGAGCCAGAAGGGGGCGTAAGTGTGCAGAAAATCAACACTGGCATTGACTAAGAGTGGTAAACTGTTGGATCAAGTGGGACTCAGAGGCAGGTCATGACATCGGACATCTACAAAATCACAAGTTATAATGATAAGGATATTCATATATGTGTACATATATCTATATATATATATTCAAAAGCATAATATGAATCATACAAAAAAACAATACAGGTTCACAGTAGCTGTTATAATATCACCTTCAGTATTCAAATATGGGTTTGAATTGCTAATAAGATGCATAATGAAGATAAGGTGATACGAATAAAAGAAGAACAAACAAACAGAACCAATGACCCTATTGGCTGTAGGTGTGATTGAAACCAGACTGTTGAGTCTGGCAGCAAATGAGTGACATATGAGCCATATGGTTGAGCAGAGGAGAGAAGAAGAGAGGTGGGGAGAGGAGAAGAGGCCTACTGTAGTGAAACCAGGTTGAAAGGGTTATTGATATGAACAGGAAGTTATGTCACTCTCACTCCTCTTCCTTATATGAGCCAGTAGGGAGCAAACGGAGCAATGAGGGTTTTGCCATGGGATGTTGAAATCAGAGCTTAAGTGTAGTAGAACAGAGTCCATCAGCTTAGTATAGGCAGTAACACTGACATTATAGTGCAAACAAGAAAGACAGAAGTGTGTTTCGTTGTTGTGAACTCAAAAATGCAGCTGCAAACGTTCAGTAGGATAACATTAAGACGTAAAATGGCAAAAAATAAATATCAAAAACTTTTTATCAGTGTAAAAAAGTAATCAGGTTATTCATTTAACCAAGAGTCTGGCAAAAAAAGGCCTCAAAGTATTGTCTTATAGTCAGTTTTACAAAGTAAGTGCCTCTCTCTCTGCGACGGCCTGGGGCCACTCAGGCCTGGTGGGTGGGGTCCTTCAGACGAGGGATTCCATGCTCTCTGCCTGGTCTGACTCATCCGACATGGCCATGGTACCATTTCTGTCCAGCGACCATAAGCCAGAGCCATTCTCCTTGGTGCTGATCAGACTGAGCATAGCTTTATAAAGGTACTGGTACTCATCCTGTGGAGGGAAAGGGAAATGCTGTAAGGAAGGGTGCAAACTCCAAAAAGGCAATCATGTAGCCAATTTGCATCTACACTATATATACAAAAGTATGTGGATGTCAGCACAATAACTGTTCATCAGGAGCTTCATGAATTGGGTTCCATAGCCGAGAAGCCGCACACAAGCCTAAGATCACCATGCTCAATGCCAAGTGTCGGCTGGAGTGGTGTAAAGCTCGCCGCCATTGGACTCTGGAGCAGTGGAAACGCATTATTTGGAGTGAGGAATCACGCTTCACCATCTGGCAGTGCAAAGGACGAATCTGGGTTTGGTGGATGCTAACTGCCCGAATGCATAATGCCAATAGTGTCATCTCAGTGCTAGAGGTGTCACTATAGACCCTGGTTCGATCCCGGGCTGTATCACAACTGGCCATGTTCGGGAGTCCCATAGGGCAGTGCACAATTTGCCCTGCGTCCTCCTGGTTAGGGGAGGGTTTGGCTGGGGTAGGCCGTTACTGTAAATACGAATTTGTTCTTAACTGACTTGCCTGGTAAAATAAAAATGTTTGGTGGAGGCGGAATAATGGTCTGGGGCTGTTTTTCATGATTCGGGCTAGGTCCCTTAGTTCCAGTGAAGGGAAATCTTAACGCTACAGCATACAATGACATTCTAGACGATTCTGTGCTTCCAACTTTGTGGTAACAGTTTGGGGAAGGCCCTTTCCTGTTTCAGCATGACAATGCCCCCGTGCACAAAGCAAGGTCCATACAGAAATAGTTTGTCAGGACCTAAACCCCATCGAATACCTTTGGGATGAATTGGTTCGCCAATTCATGAGCCAGACCTAATCGTCCAAAATCAGTGCCCTACCTCACTAATGCTCTTGTGGATGAATGGAAGCAAGTCCCTGCAGCAATGCTTTCCCAGAAGAGTGGAGGCTGTTATAGCAGGAAAGTGGAGACCAACTCCATATTAATGCCATTGATTTTGGAATGCGATGTTCGACAAGCAGGTGTCCACATACTTTTGGTAATTTAGTGCATTTAATCGCTTCCATTTCATAACCATGCAACTAGTCTACTTACTATATCTGTGAATACTCCAGGCCTCATGAGGTTGATCATTTTGGCCACCTGATAGACGCCCACGGCACTCTCACTCTCCAGCTGCTGGGACAGGGTGGTGAGGGCACAAAGCATGCCCGCTGACACTGCTCCGAACCTGGGGGACAGGAGAGGAACACACAGGGTTAACTTGATACGCCTTTAAACAGGACAGAGACACACGTTCACATAGAAGCATAGGGCCCAGAGAGGAACTGAACGTCAGACTGGAGACTTAAGGAACACTGCAGCAAATTTATTCCATGTGAGACGGCAAGAGGAGTTCAGCCCCTTAGAGAAAGAGGGACGCTCACAATGAAAAGGTTGCTGCTTTTATTAACAGCTTTGTCAAGTGCACTGGAGATACACAGCCTAACAACCATGTCTAACCAGCTAATGAATATGCAGATAATTACTACAGCCGTCTATCCAAAACCTCTTAGGGGGGGGGGGGGTACCATAGTAACGTTACAGAACTGAAATACTCAATTAGTCCCTTTTTTCTCTGGGATGAGACAAGCAATCTTCATTATCCTAATGAATAAACATGACTAAAGCTGCATGTCTCGTCGTTGGGAGTGTTGTTCGTCGCCGCTCATGTCTGTCAATATTAAGCGACGTTCATTATTTCTAATTGGATGGCGTATCAGTGTACCTGGGGGTGGGACTCATTAGAAGTCATTCAATGGCTATGCTTACCAGGTATGCTGTAGATGTGAAAGTGTGGGTGGGTGTGTGTGGGAATAACAAAATGTTCTGTTGAAACAGTTTACAGTATACAGTATTCAGTTCGCTTAAAAGCAGAGATGAGTGTTCTCTCTGTCATTAGGAATAGGATGTGACACACTCACTCGTCGTGTACTATGGTGGGTCCGTCTCTGGTCATAGCCTCCTCCTTGATGACATTGATGAGCTCAAAGGTGCTGCTGATGGGAGCGTCAGGGTTGGGCCACTTAGGGCACTGGAAGTGACGCACCTCCAACACATAGTCATCCTGGGGAGAGCAACAGAAAGAGAGGAAGGGATAGGTTAGTGTATGTAGGTGTACATACAAAGACGCCCCCACCCACACACACACACACACACTCATGGAGGAAAAGACAGTCATACACACAGAGGTAGGTCCATAAACACCCACACACCCACACACCACACCGTACCTGTGTGGCCTCCAGGATGAAGTCGTGGATGATGATCTGCTCCTCGTTAGAAAGGCATAGTCTGTCTTTGCTGATAAGTGTGACAGTGAAGGCTTCACAGTTCATGGCCTCCTCTCGACTCGGCCAGTACACAAACTCATCCTCCGCCTAAAGACACACAGCCAAATCAAAAGGGGGGATTAGTATGAAAAGGAAAAGGGAGGAGAGGGAAAGTGGGGTTGAGACAAAAATAGAAAAACACGGATGTGTTGAGTGAGACATTTCAGTTAAGTAGAATCACTGAGAGTTTATTCTGAGCAAAGCATTAAGTCCAAAACGAAACAAACTGTTAAAGGGGCGGGAATATGAGTGCAGAGGTGCCCCCAATCAGTGTGTGAAATCACAGAGAGTTTATTAGAGAGACATATGGCTGACTGGAGTGACTGATACAGCTGCTGTCACTTCCAGTCCTCATCTCAATGCTTCTCATCCCAAAATGAGTGACTTACTGTGTGAACACTGGGCCAAGGCTGGAAAAGACAATGCTTTTTAATAGACCAAAGATTAGGCTGATATCTGAACTGTTTTACCTTTAGTCTGTGTGCGTGTGTTTGTGTGTGTGTGCGTGCGTGCGTGTGCGTACGTGTGTGTGAGACCCACCAGCCCCTGGTTGTCCGGCAGCATGACAATGATCTGTGCGTTGTGGTCCCAGATCATCCGCCAGAAGTCTTTAGTGGTGTGGGGCAGAGGATGCTGGGTAATGATGAACTCATTGCTCCTGTAGTAGCCCTGTGGTGTCACAACAGAGGTCAAGGGTTCAAGCAAGGGTTGTGTTGTGGTTAAGAGGAAAACAAGCCAGTGTGCCTCAGGCGAAACCTGCCACAGCAGCAGCCTACCAAGGCTTAAAACACCTTACAGCTAGCAGTCTACATTTAGTATTCAAAAAAGTCAACAAAAGACAACAAGTCCATTCCTCTCAGTTGACAGCAATCAATGTCTATGAGACAAATGGATTTTATATAAAAATATTTATATTCCTTGTTCAGTTGATCCAGCCAGGAGTGTGCCTGAGGGACAGTGAATGATTGACAGTGGAGGAACAGGAGGTGGTACTCACCATTATGTAAGATGCGTTAATGTAATCTGTGCCTTTCATACCGGGCAAAGGTGCCAACCCCACCCTCGCTCGCTCCGCTGCCATAGAGACACAGAGAGAACCAATCAGGGCACAGTGATCATAGAGCTATGCAGCAATCATGTTCTTATTGGTTTACAAAGCGAGTGAGTGATTTCTATGAAAAGCAGCCACAGCATACTCACTTAAAATAACTATAGTACGAGCACGGACCATACACAACCAGTTATGTGACTAATTACTGTAGATGAATGACTTCCTGACCATGAATAGAGACTAGGGTAATCAGAAACAGGATACTGGAAAGCAGCAGTCTAGCCTGGAGCCAGTGCAATAGGTGAATATGGCCGTCAGGTGGTGCATGGATCGTATAGTCAAACAAGTTGAGTATTTGACTTACAGGGTACCACCGAAGAGTTGCGGTTCTTCTCTTTGTTACACTCCTTCTGAGCACTGAAGCACTCCACAAACCTGGCGTTACACTGAGTCACCAACTGCAAACAAGAGAGGAGGTGAGAGGGCAAGAAAGAGGGATAGAGAGATTGATGAAAGGGGGGGGGGGTTAGATAACAATGATACAGTCAGGGTTGGGGTCAACTCCAGTCAATTCAAGTACACTGAAATTCCAATTAAAATTTTCTTCAATGCTAAACATTCTAGTAAATATTTACTCAGATCAAATTCAGCTGAAGGAAAAAAATGTGTTTTCATCTTAACACTCCTGCCAAATGACGCAATTACAAACACTGCTAATTCTTTGGAGAGCAGAAATTAACATAGGACTTGACATTTTTGGCATCTAAAAAACAAATAAATATTTTCTCCAAAAAATGATTAACTTCAAATCCAGCCTTGAGGCTAATTGCAGTAATATCACAATGGCTGCCATTGTTGTGCAAGAGCACGCTCAATCTCGCCTGACCCTGGGCCCAATCAAATCACACCATGGAGGAGAATAATGAGAGCCAATTACGATCTGAGCCTGTCGTCAAACCAGGCGACAACCTGGACCCCCCCCTCACATTGCCCTGGCAACAAGTGCAGTGAGTAGCATTAGTCAAAGAGGGCACCCGGGGAAGAGAAGTACTCTTCCCCTAAATGTATTTCCATTCTAATTACATTTACGTCTCCAGCAGTGGGCCCAGACAGAGATCAATCAAGACTTTGTGATGCTGAGAGACATCTTTAAGGAGACAGACATGACACCCTGAGATCCCTGCACTGGGAAAACAAGGGAATGATGGAGAGGGAAGTGAGAGAATAGAGGGAGACAGAGAGTACGATAGAAAACAAGAGGTACGGAGAGAGAGAGGGGGGTACAGAGAGAGAATAGAGGGAGACAGAGAGTACGATAGAAAACGAGAGGTACGGAGAGAGAGAGAGGGGTACAGAGAGAGAAAGAGAGACAGAGAGCGAGATATATGCAGGCAGAAAAAGATAGATTCAGAGAAAACCTGTTTGAGAGAGAAGGAGCATGATAGGCAGAGAGAGAACGAGATCTAGGGTTCAGTAAGACTGAGAAGGAGCTGATCAGACCTTAAACTGTTTCTCCAGCCGAGTCTTGCCGCCCACCCCAGGTGTAAGGATACTGTTGACATAGCTGTGCAGCTGGCTGGACAACACCTCTGTCTCCTTCCCCATGATGGCCTCAATCAACACATCATGAATGAAGATATACTGCTCCTATAGGCCAAGCAAGATGGAGAGAAGCAACACCAAGTCAGACATGCAGACAGTGCCAGTACATCTCTCTGTAAAGAAATTATGACAATGGCTATGGTCCTTTGGTCCTGGACAACAGTGGCTATGTGATGCATGCCTGGAGATGGACAGATTAAAACACAGCTGCATAAGACAGATAAGAAAGACATAATTTGCTTTCAAACAGATGCTGAAGTGAACAGAATGTCACATAGTGAGTATAGAAGGGTGTTAACACACACACACACACACACACACACACACACACACACACACTGGACCCACCTCTGTTTGTACCAGGTAGTTGCGCTGGGTCCGGATGTGTTTGAGGAAGCCCAGGACATTGACTGTGCTTTTGTCCTTGATCTGCTGCAGCATGCTGTCTATGACGATGTAGGTCCCCGTCCGGCCAACACCCGCACTGCACACACATAGGAACACACACATTGGAATAGAGCCCTTCAGGAACATGGACAAAAATGTAAATGACAGCAGCAGACCAATTAATAACTCAGCTGTCTTCAATACCAGTCCATGTCTACTACAGCAATGTTCTCTTCTAGCTGGTTCTTAATTGATCGATTCATGTCATTGGCTGGCCAGTGTCTAGTCAGCTGGTTCTCCAGATCTAAACCAGTTGCTGATGAATGAGGTTCATGGTTATAAACCATCAGACACAGTGACAGTCAAGGTCAGGAGCTGGGTAGAGCTGCTCCCGAGTGGCGCAGTGGTCTAAGGCACTGCATCTCAGTGCAAGAGGCGTCACTACGGTCCCTGGTTCGAATTCAGGCTGTATCACATCCGGCCGTGATTGGAAGTCCCATAAGGTGGCGCACAATTGGCCCAGCATCGTCCAGGTTTGGCCAGAGTAGGCCATCATTGTAAATAAGAACTACTTGCCTAATTAAATCCTTTTTTCATTTTTTTTATAAATAAAAAAAACTATTGGAGATGTCATACAGTACAAACTCCTATAAGACAGGCCTGAACAGTCTGATCCCTAACAGGCCTATCTCTACCTCCTAGGTTGACCTCCCTCTCTTCATGTCAGGGTCCTGTGCATACACTATAGTGTGAGTTAATGAGAGGAGAGGAAGCAGACGGCTTTAATCATAAATAGAGTCCATGTTCAGCAGGAGAGAAGCCAGTCGCCAGCACTGACAGTGAGAGACAGGGTCCACCCAGGTCACAGGCACAGTAATGAGGACCTTTGTGTGTGTGTGTGTGTGTGTGTGTGTGTGTGTGTGTGTGTGCCTGGCAGAGCTGTACAGTTGAGTGTGTAGACACAGTGGGCTCGGCCTGTGAAGGGCCATTATCTAACAGCGCAGGACAGTATGACGTTAGAGACCATTACTCTCATTTCAGAGGAGGGAACTTTCACTGGACAATTACAGTCCATTTCCCTGCCTGCACACCACATTACTGCCTTAAACACAGACTTAGCTAACCACGGATGGGATCCCTGGCTCTCAGGTAACAAAGGAAGTGCAGAGTAGCTGAAGTGGAAATGATAGTGTATATTTCAGACTGCAGTACATATTATAGCATGGCTCTATGCCACGTCACTCACATAACTGCACGTGAAGGGCTTTTTAATCTCAGCCGTGCCAAATCATACGGATTTATTGTCTGAAACACTTATGTACCGAGCTTTAGCACCACAACAGATGTTTTCAGAGGTGAAAATAAATAACAAACTAAACTTCAGTAAATCATTCAACTGTCTTATATTGCCACTTACGTTTTTGGGCTCATTATTTCTCATGACCTTTATTTTCCTTTTTTGTTCTTCCTCTCTCTCATGCTTGATTAATATTTTAGACAGCAGTTTAAAAGATTTGTATTTTTCTCACTAACACTTATTAAGTCTTCTCCTCTTAAATACTGTTTTCCCATAAGAATCCCTGACCAGCACAGTACCTGCAGTGGACCAGCATAGGGCCCATCTCTGGGGTTTGGGAGGCAGAGGACCTCCTGACAAAGGTGAGCACGGGCAGCGTGTACTCAGGGACACCCATGTCAGGCCACTGGGTGTAGTGGTACTGAACCACTGTCCTCTCACTCTGACGTCCCTTAGGATTCCCCTTCTGACCCTGGGCGAGAGGGAGGGAGGAAGAGGGTGATAGAGAGAAGTCCCATTGATTAGTATCTTCCACATGATGAGAAGTAGATATCACATGAGTCACTTTTCAAGAACACTGAGACTAGTAGAGCAGGATCACCTGAGAACAGTATGGAGACCTGTACTACAGTCACTGACCTTTTTTACTTTTGCATTGCGCACAGTGAAGCGTCGTAGCGTGTAGCAAGCGTGCACTTTGGTGCTCTTTAGTGTGACCACAATGTTTCCATACTCCTCGCTGTTCTCTGTGGGCCAGTACTGGTCACATTTTCTCTGCAGGGACACAACACACAGGGTTAGGACCACTCGTTTCAATGAATCACAAAGAAACCAAAATGTTATTACATGGTTACTAAAAAGTCATTACTATTTTAGTACTGAGAGGAAAGAGATCTATTGATTTGTAGTGCACATACTCTCCCTTTCTCCACCAGGTTGGTGATCATGACGATGATACCAGTGTTCTGTTCCCACACCATCCTCCAGAAGTCCTCGAAGGTGGACTTGAGAGGGCCCTGAGCCGCGATGTAGGCCTTGGGCTTGTTATAGCCCTACCATACAGAGGGAAACATGGTGCGAGGCCATTCAGAACACAAACACTATTCAAAGATACTGCCTTGCTTTGAACTTCAATCGATTACACACACTGTACACGCATGCATGCAATACGCGGTGGACAAACTAACTCTCACACAAATACACACTTACACGACCAAACCAGATGGCCCATAAGAGATACACACTCACATCAACATAATTGGCATTGATGTAGTCGCTGTGTTTGGAGTCCTTCCCAGCTAAAGGCCGTAGCTTCACCCGACTGTGGTCGTCTGGAGGAGAGAGACAGGGACAGTTAGAAGTTTGTGTGTGTGTGTGTGTGTCACATTCCTAGCACTACATATTCTGACAGTTCTGAAGACACCAGTAGTCTAGACAATGACAGCTGTACTCTGACAAGCTGTAACTGTGTGACATAAAGCATCAGTGCAGTGGTGTGACTGGCTGTCACGGTCCTGTATTGTGGTGTGTGGCGTGCACTACTCACAGGCCACGATGTTGATGTATCTGTTCTTGTGCTTGTTGTCTGGATGGTTGGAGTGCTCCGACGTGATCTTCATGTCCACCGTGCATCGCTGCACCTCCTGTGGGAGCGAGAGAGACACACACAGAGGGTGACATTTTGGAACGCGGTGAAAAGAGAGGTTTTGACATAAATGCCGGCGCTGTGAGTTATGCAGGCATTTCTGGTGACGTCTCCGGAATTTTACGCTGTCAGAATGTGGTGGACACAGTGACAGACACAGGGCAGATGTCTCTCTCTCTCTCTCTCTCTCCTTAAGCAGAAGTTGACATGTTCTCTGCCCTTTAGTTGTGTCACACACTCGGCTAACCATCACGCGATCTTCCCAAACCTCAGCTGCTCTCGTTCCAATTCCAGTAAAACCATAGAGCCACTGACTGAGAAGCTTCGTGTAGCAAATGTATCAACCGTCCTTTAAACTCACGTCAGAAAGCATGCCAAATATGCTCATATTATCTGTGTCTCTATCCCATCAGAAAACCAGAGAATGCATTAGCATTATGCTCCATCAGTATCATCGCAACCAGTATATGGAAATGTTTTATTACAAACCAACAACAGTTGTCTGGCCTTCTGTACGTAAGGTTATGGTCGACCAAAGCCCTCAGTTTGGCGTTAGCTCCTCAGTTATTTACAGATCAACAACCTTGTTTTAGCTTTATAGATATCTCTCTCTGCATGGTACAAACATGAATACTCATTTATTCTGGGCACAGTGGAAGAATTCCGACCCCTCATAAAGGCAGAATAATATATATATAATGAGGACAGTGAGACGGGGTACATACTGACTGGAAAGCCACTGGTTGATGTGACCACCAGATGGCATGTATACATACAGTACATTACACACAGGCATGCACACACACACACACACACACACACACACACACACACACACACACACACACACACACACACACACACACACACACACACACACACACACACACACACACACACACGCACACACACACACACACACACACACACACACACACACACACACACACACACACACACACACACACACACACACACACACACACACACACAGAAACAGCTGCCTACTGGTCCAATTACAGTGTGTATGCCAATGGGGGTGGTGGCATTACAGAATGAGATACTACAAAGTAGAAGATCTCTAGCCAACGCCAGGGATAATTCAACCACACTGGACATATGTAGACATTAGAATGACAAGAAGGTTATAGATAACCCCAGAACCCTGTCCGTCTATATGATGTGAAAGGCATAAGGGTACAAAGAGTTATTTTCAAGTCCTATGAGACATGATGCAAATGGACACATTTATATTCACCAAAATCCTAAGTCACGTCAGGTAACCAACATGCTGATACGTCTTCTGAATTTGTTTTACTATACTCTCCCTGTACCTCTATCGGTATGCAGTGTGCATTTCAGCCACCCCACCCCCCCAGCTATCCAAGCCCAGCCAAACCCATTCCCCAGTCTCTCCCCCTGTCTTTACTCATCCTATCCACGTCTCCCTGGGGCCCGGCTGGACAAAGCCACTTGTCAGGGCCCGAAGACCCTCCAGCCAAAGGGGTTTCGCTCCGCTGCCTTCCCCCTTTCTCCTGCCTCCTTCCTGGGGACAAATAAAGAGCCGTGGAGGGCACGGAGCACTCCATTCACCCAGGAGAGGGCCCCCCCCTTAAACCTTTAAGCTTTCCAAGTGTCCATCACACCGGCCTGGACAACAAGGGGATGGTGGTGGGAGTGGGGGGAGGAGGTTTTGCTAGCCCCATGAGAAAACTCAGTGCAGAACAGACACACCTTCTTCTGGGGAGGGGGCCACTAAGGAATTCTGAGTGGTTTGCTAAGGGCTGAGAAAGTAAGGGAAGAAGAAGAAGAAGAAGAAGAAGAAGAAGAAGAAGAAGAAGAAGAAGAAGAAGAAGAAGAAGAAGAGAAGACGAAGAGAAGAAGAAGAGAAGAAGAAGAGAAGAAGAAGAGAAGAAGAGAAGAAGAAGAGAAGAAGAGAAGAAGCGAAGAAGAAGAGAAGAAGAGAAGAAGAAGAGAAGAAGAAGAGAAGAAGAGAAGAAGAAGAGAAGAAGAAGGGAGAAAGAGGGCAGCAGAGATGGTTTCTAAAACCACAGTGATAGAACTAGGAGAGGTAGACTATTAAAAGCACAAATAGCTGCTAGCATGTGATCAAAATCTCCCTCAAAATAATCAAGTTGTAGGACCATTGACTCAGATTTTAGAGGTAGGCTATAGTGCTCTGAATGAAACATGACTGTGTCTGTCCTAAAGGCTATCACCCAGGCACAGAGCATTATTGATCCTGCATTCAGCTTTCTGACTCTGATCCAAGCATAACACAAGGTAATTTTTGGTTTAGTGAGTAATGTGACAGACAGAGGTTTCCAGCCTGATCTCTCACTCACTCACTCACTCAGCCGGCCCAGTCATGAGACACGTATAAATGAGCTAAAAGGCCTCTCCCAAATCATCTGCTCCATGACCATTAGCAGCACTATGGAAACCTTAAACGGGCCCACACGCACCTACAAACTTATGGACACACATTCTGCCTTAAGTCACACAGCAAAACAAACACAACACATTAACATAGCAAGTCACCTGGCTAACTCTAACCCAGATGGCTAACTCTACCTCTAACCCACCTGGCTAACTCTACCTCTAACCCACCTGGCTAACTCTACCTCTAACCCACCTGGCTAACTAACTAACCCACCTGGCTAACTAACTCCAACCCACCTGGATAACTAACTATTACCCATCTGGATAACTCCAGACTGCTTATAAAACAACAGAGAGAGCATTTATTTACCTCAAAGTCCTCTGAGAAGCCATGCTGGTTGTTGGAGTAGAGCTCTGAGATATGTTTGATGAACTGCTTGACAGGGATGGCCTCCATGTCATCTGAAAGGGAGACAATACCACACAATTAGACACTAGTCAGAAACACACAGTCATACACATATAGTTCGAGTTCAGCACACACTTGTGTCTCAGGAATAAATGGGAAAGTTTAGCAGAAGAACTGAGGTACATACCCAAGATATCAACAGGTTTAATGTACACTACAATGTTTATACCAAAACTCTCTACACTATCTCTAGAATCTCTGTAACCTGTAATACCTGTTAAATATATGTATTGCATATCTACAGTTGAAGTCAGAAGTTTACATACACCTTAGCCAAATACATTTAAACTCAGTTTTTCACAATTAAAAATTCCTGTCATAGGTCAGTTAGGATCACCACTTTATTTTAAGAATGTGAAATGTCAGAACAATAGTAGAGAGAATTATTTATTTCAGCTTTTATTTCTTTCATCACATTCCCAGTGGATCAGAAGTTTACATACAGTCAATTAGTATTTGGTAGCATTGCCTTTAAACTTTTTAACTTGGGTCAAATGATTCAGGTAGCCTTCCACAAGTGCATTTTGACCAATTCCTCCTGACAGAGCTGGTGTAACTGAGTCAGGTTTGTAGGCCTCCTTGCTTGCACACACTTTTTCAGTTCTGCCCACAAATTCTCTATAGGATTGGGGTGAGGGATGTGTGATGGCCACTACAATACCTTGACTTCTTTGTCCTTTAGCCATTTTGCCACAAATTTGGAATTATGTTTGGGGTCATTGTCCATTTGGAAGACCCATTTGCAACCAAGCTTCAACTTCCTGACTGATGTCTTGAGATGTTGATTCAATATGTCTACATAATTTCCCTCCCTTATCATGCCATCTATATTTCCCTCCCTCATCATGCCAGCCCCTCCTGTAGCAAAGCACCCCTACCCATGATGCTGCCACCCCCGTGCTTCACGGTTGGGATGGTGTTCTTTGGCTTGCAAGCATCCCCCTTTTTCCTCCAAACATAACGATGGTCATTATGGCCAAACAGTTCTATTTTTTGTTTCATCAGACCAGAGGACATTTCTCCAAAAAAGTACGATCTTTGTCCCCATGTGCAGTTGCAAACCGAAGTCTGGCTTTTTTATGGTGGTTTTGGAGCAATGGCTTCTTCCTTGCTGAGCGGCCTTTCAAGTTATGTTGATATAGGACTCGTTTTACTGTGGATATAGATACTTTTGTGCCTGTCTCCTCCAGCATCTTCACAAGGTCCTTTGCTGTTGTTGTGGGATTGATTTGCACTTTTTCGCACCAAAGTACGTTCATCTCTAGAAGACAGAACACGTCTCCTTCCTGAGCGGTATGGCAGCTGCGTGGTCCCATGGTGTTTATACTTGAGTACTATTGTTTTTACAGATGAACGTGGTACCTGGAAATTGCTCCCAAGGATGAACCAGACTTGTGGAGGTCCACAATTTTTTTTCTGAGGTCTTGGCTGATTTATTTTTATTTTCCCATGATGTCAAGCAAAGAGGCACTGAGTTTGAAGGTAGGCCTTGAAATACATACACAGGTACCCTACAATTGACTCGAATGATGTCAATTAGCCTATCAGAAGCTTCTAAAGCCATGACATCATTTTCTGGCATTTTCCAAGCTGTTTAAAGGCACAGTCAACTTGGTGTATGTAAACTTCTGACCCACTAGAATTGCGATACATTGAATTATAAGTGAAATAATCTGTCTGTAAACAATTTTGGGAAAAATTACTTGTGTCATGCACAAAGTAGATGTCCTAACCGATGTGCCAAAACTACAGTTTGTTAGACAAAAAAATTGTGGAGAGGTTGAAAAACGAGTTTTAATGACTTAAACATAAGTGTAAACTTCGGACTTCAAGTTAAACTTCGACTTCAACTGTATCTAAAACTTAAAATACAGAGTGATGCAACACATGCAGGAAAGCACCAGGAAGCTACATCAAAATGAACAAAGGAGAGTTGAGAGTGATTGCAGCGCCGTCTACTCTTCCACTCACTATGCTATGTTAAATATTTCACAAATACTTCACCAAGACAAATTAAATAATGGGTTATTAATGTCCATCAGCTTATGTTTCGTATAGGTGAACTAAGTTTACAGCTTTCATCTCAAGCAGAGTCATTAATGATTCACAGTCTCAATCTGGTCCTTGTTTTATCCACTTCTTCACAAAACGGGGTAAAAATAGAGAAAGGGAGATTTCCCAGGGAGTGTGATGGTGGAGAGTAATGAGGGAGATGGAGCTCATCTTAGTGAATGTTCTGTCCTAACTGTGCCTGTGGGAACCCCTCTAAACGCTTGTTTAGTGAGACATACGGTAAGCAGGGCTGAACGAATGTTTCATCCACAGGCACCAAATGGGAAACCACACACCCAAACACGTGTATGAACACACACACCTACTGTATGCATGCACGCACACACTTACTTACACACACGCACACAAACACAAATATGTGCGCATACGCGGGCATGTGCGCACACACACACACACACACACACACACACACACACACACACACACACACACACACACACACACACACACACACACACACACACACACACACACTCACACACAAACACACAAACACACACACACACAGTGCAAATGTTTCATAGAGCCAACTTAAGGGAAATGGCACCCTATACTTTTAGATCTTAGCCCAAATGATAACGGTACTTCATAGGACATGCTGTACCCCCCTCTGTGTCCTGCTCATTAGATATTGACATACACGCCAGAGATGCCGCTAATCATATCCTTACAGTAGACACAACATATGGAAATAAAAGGAGGTTCAAGATGTCAAACAGCTTCCTGTAATAATGTATTAGACACAATTGTCAAAAAACGGTGGCTTTAAGAAAAATGAAGGTTGGAAATACAATGGAGTAAAATACTGGGGTGTGTGGTATGTCTCTGGTAGTTAGGTATGTGGTGTGTTTCTCTGCTACTCATTTTATCATGGTTGAAACCCCCAGAGAGAGAGCGAGAGATGTCAGGGAGGATTAGAGAGGTGGTGGGGGGTTTCAGTTGATACAATTAGTGCCGTGAGGAGCAGGTTAACCATTATGATCATATATGGCCATCCACTCACTGTTGACCCACTGGGGCTGTTGAAGCCCCATACACACTGAGTCATGGCAAACACAATATGATTCAGTCTACTGTATTTACAGCTTTATCTGAGAGAATTAACCAGTAATCTTTAGCTTCATTTAAAGAAAAAGTATGCCTATTTCAGTCCTCCAAAACCCATGATCAAGACACAAATAACCCACAAACAACCCTCCAAACAACATTAGGCTATTCTAGAAACACTGTGTTACAGTCTAATAAAGCCACATACCTGTTGATAGCTCTTGAGGAGTTACAATCTGCGGGGGAGAATGTAGAGTACTGAAATAGGTTCTCAAAGTTAAGACCCTTTTAAGGAGGAGGAGAGTGCTCTTCTGGTGCCTATTTTATAAGCCTGCCCTGTCCACGTTCTGGGAAGTGCTTTGCCATTGGCTTAAATAGGCACATTGGACACAGCTCTCTGTGCCAACGCCCATTGTGAAGGGCAGTCAGTCAGTCCAAATGGATTTGGACGCTGGGGGAAAATCTTGGATATAAGCGGAGATGTTAGATATGGAAGAGGGGTCTTTGAGGGTCAATCTCCATGCCTCTTAGGTTTGATCCACTGTCTGGACAAAGTGAGAGAGTGAGAGATCCAGCACTCCTCTACCCTCCTCCCCTTCCACCCTCCTTTGGTGCATTTGGGCTAAACCAATGACGACAGGGAACTCTCATCAATCGGTTTAAACGCTAAGTCAAGTGAGTGCACACAAACACCTGTACACACTCATCACATCATTTTGAAGGAATAGTCTGTCCAAAATTGATCACACACTATGCATCACGAACTGATCCTTTGGAAGAACAACACGATATTTGGAAGAACTATTCACTGACTCTTCAACAGAGCCCATAGAGGTGGCTGGATGTTGAAATAGTGGTCTCAGGTGAGGAGATGGGTCACATGCAGTCTCATATGGTGTTTCTACTGTATGTGAGTGGTGTCTGTACAGGTTGTACATGATTTGTGCCTACAGTATTCCAGTGAAACCAGAGAGGAGCAGAACTATGTGGGACTTGGCTCCTCCCCCTTTACCCTGAGTGTCTATTACACTGAGCACATTCAGAAAGCAAAAGTTTGGTCATCTTCAGTGCTGGGCGCCATGTTGTTGCCGGTAAGCATTCCATTCATCCATTCATGATTTCTGGAGTACTATGGGGATAAAAAGGGATGCTCTGATTGGTGCTTACCTGGGATTGGAATGACAGGGATGCTCTCATTGGGCACTACTCTAGGAGAGCTACTGTCTTCCACGTAGAAATGAGCTGTCTGGAAACACCTCCTGAGAGAGAGAGAGAGAGAGAGAGAGAGAGAGAGAGAGAGAGTGAGAGAGAGAGAGAGAGAAACGCACACCATCAGTGACACGTTAGACCTGTGAATAATGTATCAACAATGACAATCCCCCCAAAGTAAACTCAGACGGCAATGGAAACACGGAACAGGATCAAGGTGTACTTTGAACTCCTCCAGAGCAGGCGAACATTAGCGTAAACACACAGTCACACACACACTCTCACAGCTCCCGCACCTCTCAAAGAGGTTGGGTTAAATGC
Source organism: Oncorhynchus mykiss (assembly GCF_057628025.1). NCBI lineage: Eukaryota > Metazoa > Chordata > Actinopteri > Salmoniformes > Salmonidae > Oncorhynchus > Oncorhynchus mykiss. The sequence goes on from NC_143028.1 coordinate 45,854,542, forward strand.
GGAAGACACATTTCAGTTGAAGGCATCAGTTGTACAACTGACTAGGTATCCCCCTTTCCCTTTCCTCACACACAGTCAGAGTGAAGACTCGTAAAAACACTATGAGAATCCATTTGTTTTCAGTTTAAGCATACTGTACAGTGTATGTCTGACGTCAAACGATGATCAAGAGGGCAAAGTACACATAGAAACGCAATTTATGGAGGTGTGTCTGGAAAGACATCTAGCTCTAGACTAAGTACCAACTTCACGGAAGTGAACTGTACATAAACATATTGCACTGTACGCTTCAGCAAAGGGCTCTAACAGAGATAACAGCTACACTATGGAAACAATGGAAACAGTCAAAAAAAGAAACTGTTCCTCTCTTTAAACTCCCCAAAGTGAAAGAAAAACTAGCTTACTTATTTCTTCCTCAATGACACCACTTAAAAAGAGGATATAGGTGAGAACAGGAAAGGGGAGAAATAATCTTCGTAGGAGAGAGGAGCACAGGTCTGAGCTTGAACCAGAGGCTATATAACAAATACAGCGTAAAGTCACTGTCCGTGTGTGTCTATGGTCCTATTCCTACCTGTATTTTATGCAGAGTAGATTGCAGAAACGGGTCATCCTAGAGAGTGAAGAAGAGGAGAGACAGAACAGTCTTTGCCAGCAGCGTCTGCATGCTGCTGCTGAACCAGACCAGCGGATGAAGGAGAAGAGAGGAGGAGTAATGGGAGGAGAGAAGGGGAGGGCTTCCCTGTCCCCTCTGCTCTAACATTTATATTTGAGTCATTTAGCAGACGCTCTTATCCAGAGAAACTTACAGTAATAGTAAGTGCATACATTTTCATACGGGTCCCCCTTAGGAATCGAACCTACAACCCTGGCGTTGCAAGCACCATGCGCTACCAAGTCACACAGGACCACAAACAAGCCGGAAGAGCAGCGGCCTCTCTTTCTCTCTGTCTAGTAAGAGTTCCTGGATCCTTCCCCAGTAATTCTCTTGTGTGTTTATAGTCAGGCTCAGGGTTGGTTGACCTAATCTCAGACCAGTCATTACCAGGTCATTACTCATTGGCGGGCTTACTGTCCACAGGCAGCCAATGTGGTCCTGGTGGGGGAGGGGTTACATGGCAACATGGGGGTTGAGCCATGAGCTCCACTGCACAATAGGATTAGAATTGCCCAACACTCCCCTCTCATGCCTCAGACACCTGCGACTGCCCAGGAGACCTTGAGCTCAAGCCCCAACCGTTCGTCTGTGTATATGTGTGTGTATATGAATCGATATTCTTTTGTGTCAGATCCCCTGGGCCTCCAGTGTCTGGGGGGATGTCACCATCCAGACGACATCTCTGTAATACCAGGAACTTTATCTCTGACGCACACACACACACACACACACACACACACACACACACACACACACACACACACACACACACACACACACACACACACACACACACACACACACACACACACACACACACACACACACACACACACACACACACACTGTCATCTGATCTGCAGGACGCACAAAGGTAGGCTCAGTGCCCACTCTGTGCTTAGTTCAACCAGGCTAGGCAGGCTAAGCTGAGTCTAAATGCTAGGTTAACCCAACAGCCAGCCTAATCCTCCTTAGCTTGCTGCTGCAGCCATGAGCTCTGCCATATGTTCTCCTCAGAGGCCCCCTACAGGCCAGAGCCCTATGAATCCCACGGGTAAATGTTGCCCTCCAGGCACAGATCAAGGATGAGCTTAGCCTCCTGAAATCCTACAACCTTAACCATTAGGGTGGAAGCATAAAACTGACCTGAGATCAGTGCCTAGGGGCAGCTTCCTCCTGCTCTGCTGGGTCTCAACGAGGGGCTAATCATTTGGCCATGGCTGCGGACCTTTAACGGAGCCGAGGGTGGTGAGAACCAGAAAGGTCACGGCCCTCACTCAGAGGAGAGATGGTCTTTGAACCCAGGCTGGCATTAAACGCCTATTTCAAGTGCTATGATGGATGAGCTTTGATGATAAAGGCCTGAGGACAGACAATGCTCTATTCAGCATCATAAGAATCATATCAATCTTACAGTAGGAGATATTGGCTGAAAACTAGTGCTCATAACCTCAATGCTATGTAGATGATGCTTTTTGTGTGACAGTATTTGCAGATGGGAGAGTGTGTATGTATGTAAACAAGCTTGCTGTTAAATACATTCAAATGTCCATGCTCCCCACTACCCTGGCAGATGCAAAACCCACCGGGAGATCTCTGTGTCAGTTTCTCCCAGTGGCTGCTTGGTGTGTGTATTCTCACCCCTGACCCCCCCCATGGCTGAGGCTGTTCTGCTCAAGAGTGGAGCTGTGAAGGGGAGCAGATGGCCGGTCATACCCCTGGGCTTTAACCCATGAAGGGGGCAGCAGGGGTCTACTATAGGGCACTGGTGCTTCAGGGGAGAGCAGGGGAGAGCAGGAACCATAGCCAGCTCACACACTGAGAGACCACAGACAATGCTCTGGGGGCTGTTTGAATTAGCACTGGAGTGTACAAATCTCACAACGTCTGTTGACCAGCGCTGTCTGTAGCATTTCACCCTCCTTCAAACTATATCAACACGATCTGGGGAAACATTCTTCCTGACAGGTTTTATTCAGCTATGTGAGTGTGATGTGTCAGTGTTTGTTATGGTACCCACCTCCAGTAGACGAGCACGGCGAGCAGCAGGCTGAGGCAGACGAAGGTGAGGGCAGAGACCACCATCAGGGGGATGATCCACTCCATCCTGCCCACCCCGGGGGCACCCTGCCGGGTCAGGTTGGACAAGCTTGTCCTCTCTGAAGGAGGGGGAGACACAATCAGTCAGAATAACAGCAACATTTACTGGACAATACAGGAATACTGATCCGGAAGTGGAGAGGTAAGGCATGAGGTCAAAGACAAATTTAACTCAGCTTCACAAAGGTACAAAACAAGCCACAAACATTGATGTCTTAAAATTAGCTTGCCATCTTATCAACCAAAGACTCGTTGCTGGCCGATTTACCTTGGTAAAGTGCTGACAACATGATCGGACCAAACGTTTTCCCAGAAACCCCCTCTCTATGTAGACTGGTGTGGTACTATTCCATAATACCCAAAAAAGCTTGTGCTGTGAACCTTGAGCTGTGCCCACCAAAGAAACAGTAGCCTCTCTTCAAACCGAAATGCTACCAGTGACGATATATTCCTGTCCTTTCAAAGACAGGTATTCTAAAGTTAGCCACATTACCTGACAAAATCTATCAACATCATCAGCCCCTCAACCTACTGTATCTAGACTGGAGCTTTACACTGACAGAAACAACCCTGGATCACATCCAATAGGCCCACACAGGAGGAAAAACTGTTCACGATGACAAAGATGAATTGATATGGGCTATGTCTAGAACATCAACAATCAACACACCATCTTTTTATGTAGATAAGCCTGGTGCTACATAGCCAGGATGTCTTACTACCCAGATGCTCCACCATATCCCATCAATCCTGAGGCTCTAAAGCCACTGAGCACGCCCCCCTCCACGCTGCTCTGCTACCCTACCTACCCAGGGCTAGTTCTCCTGCGGTGCTGTTCCCGGCCCCCATGGCTTCACTCCGCAGCGGGAGCCCGGGCGGTAGCGGTAGTGGCACACTGGGTGTGGCCCTGGGAAGCAGAGACAACAGCCCCCTGCACTGCAGCACAGCCAGCCGCTACCACAGCTTCTCTCTCTCTCCCCACCATCCACACACACCAGGCAGGCAGGGGAACCATGATGTGCTGCTGTGCTCTCCTCTGCTCTGCTCTCTCCTGTCTGCCGCTCACGCTAACACGAGTCGTCCGGAAAAAACACGCCAGCGGAAGTGCACATGGACACACACGGGCACACACAGCCAGTCACAAACATGCACTGAAGGATACACACACACGCACACACACCAATGGTCTACATGACTCTAGTGACTCTACCCACACACTCACACATACAACACTGACACTCCAACGCTCACACACACTACATACGCTCACGCACACACATGCATATTGATGCCACACAAACACACACAAGCACACACACACACCAATGGTCTACATGTCTCTAGTGCCAGGCAGGGAGCTGTTAATGGAGCACAGGGTTTTTTCCCCTGCAGCTGCGGCTCTGCTCTGAGCTCGTGTCACTGGCTCTGAAAGTAGGCCAGCACTCAGCCTAAAGAGAACACAGAGGAGGGAGAGAAAAGGGGAAGGAGAGAGAGGAGGAATGGGAAACAACAAGGATGGAGAGAGGGAGAGTGAGAAAGACAACGAAAGAGAGAGAAACAGAGGTACAGAGGGAAATACAAGGAAGGAGAGAAAGAGAGGGAGTGGTAAAGACAGAGTGAGAAAGCTGGGAGTGGGATAGATGAGGAAGTAGAGAGTGGGATAGATGAGGAAGTAGAGAGTGGGATAGATGAGGAAGTAGAGAGTGGGATAGATGAGGAAGTAGAGAGTGGGAGAGATGAGGAAGTAGAGAGTGGGATAGATGAGGAAGTAGAGAGTGGGATAGATGAGGAAGTGGAGAGTGGGATAGATGAGGAAGTAGAGAGTGGGATAGATGAGGAAGTAGAGAGTGGGATAGATGAGGAAGTAGAGAGTGGGATAGATGAGGAAGTAGAGAGTGGGATAGATGAGGAAGTAGATAGTGGGATAGATGAGGAAGTAGAGAGTGGGATAGATGAGGAAGTAGAGAGTGGGATAGATGAGGAAGTAGAGAGTGGGATAGATGAGGAAGTAGAGAGTGGGATAGATGAGGACGTAGAGAGTGGGATAGATGAGGAAGTAGAGAGTGGGATAGATGAGGAAGTAGAGTGGGATAGATGAGGAAGTAGAGAGTGGGATAGATGAGGAAGTAGAGAGTGGGATAGATGAGGAAGTAGAGAGTGGGAGAGATGAGGAAGTAGAGTGGGATAGATGAGGAAGTAGAGAGTGGGATAGATGAGGAAGTAGAGAGTGGGATAGATGAGGAAGTAGAGAGTGGGATAGATGAGGAAGTAGAGAGTGGGAGAGATGAGGAAGTAGAGAGTGGGATAGATGAGGAAGTAGAGAGTGGGAGAGATGAGGAAGTAGAGAGTGGGATAGATGAGGAAGTAGAGAGTCGGATAGATGAGGAAGTAGAGAGTGGGATAGATGAGGAAGTAGAGAGTGGGATAGATGAGGAAGTAGAGAGTGGGATAGATGAGGAAGTAGAGAGTGGGATAGATGAGGAAGTAGAGTGGGATAGATGAGGAAGTAGAGAGTGGGATAGATGAGAAAGTAGAGAGTGGGATAGATGAGGAAGTAGAGAGTGGGATTGATGAGGAAGTAGAGAGTGGGAGAGATAAGGGAATGGGAAAGAAGGAAGGAGAGAGAGGGGAGAGTCCTATCCTACAGAAACATGTATCAAACACACATCTTTAAACTGCAGTGGCAGTTTAAATGCTTTAACTGCCCTTACAACAGTCTCTCAGCATGTAGAGAGCTCTCCTGGGCAGATTGTTCACTTTACTGAACTCCACACCTACTGTATGTCATTCAGTATAACCTATGTGTGTAGTTGTTGATGTGGGTGTAAATGGGTATGTGTGGGTATGAAAAAGCCTCCCAACTGAACTATGGTGTGTCTAATTCAAGGCTGTCATATTCCTTTCCACTTTATAGTCATATTATTAAGAATCCCATACTGATGAAAGGAAAAAGACCACGTGGAGACAGGGAGTACTATTTGGTCTCGGATCCAACCCTGATGCCCTTTCATTATTTTACTCAGATTCAAGATGAATTGAAAAGTACCTACTATAATGAGTGATCTCACCTGTGTGTATGGAGAAAGGCCAGTGACTCTTGTTCCCTCCTGTGCTAGGTCTGAGAGTTGGGGAGGGGTTGTCTGGGGCGGGGAACTCTGCCGGGTCATTCCCTGGCTCCATGGTAGGGGGCACCACTGTGTCTGTCTCCACCGCGCTCTGTGTGTGTGTCACCAACGGGTCCTCCACAGCACGAGAGGGCGTAGTGCTGCAGGTGTTATTCTCCCCTGCTTCTCTTCCTTTCTCTTTAGCAGTCGAGGCTGGGGCGGCCGTGGGCGGCTCCTTCACCACCGTGCTGTTCGTCTGCTTCTCTACCTTGTCCGCCACTGTCACTTTCTTCTCTTTCGTCTCCTTTTCTTTCTCCTCCTCATCTTCCTCCTTATCCTCCTCTCCTTCCTTCTCTCCCTCCTCTCCCTCACTTTTTGCACCTTTCTCCCTGTCCTCAGCTCCCTCTCCGTTATCTTTGGCTGCGTCAGCACTCTGGCCGGCTGCAGGTTCGGTGGTGGGCTGTCGAGGGGGGGCCGTGGTGGGATTCTGTCTGGAGGCGGGGGCTTTGGTCGGCCACACAGAGCTAGGGAAGGAGGAGATGACCCCACCACTGAACCCCAGCCCAGCCAGGAGGGTACTGGTCACCACGGACGCCACCGTCGCCTGGCTACCACTGGAGGACGGGCCAATGCCCGTCGCCATGGAGACGAAGGAGAAAGGGAGGCCGGAGGAGGTCCAGGTGGAGGAGCCGGAGCTGATGGGAGCCATGTCAGCTGAAGAGGCCGGAGAGACGGTGGGCTAGAGAAAGAAACAATAGGCGAAAAGGGATGAGAGGGTAAGAGAAGGAGGGAAAAGAGAGAGAGACATGGCTGAGTTACACAACACCTCACATTATGTATCCCTTCCTACTTCCTCTTCCCGGCCCCCATGGCTTCACTCTGCAGCGGGAGCCCGGGCAGGAGTGGTAGTGGCACAATTGAGGTAGCCCTGGGAAGCAGAGACAACAGCCCCCTGCACTGCAGCACAGCCAACCGCGACCACAGCCTCTCTCTCTCTCTCCACCATCCACACACACCAGGCAGGCAGGGGAACCATGGTGGAAGAATATTTACATGCCTTATTAATCCATCAGTAATCATGTAAATGTAGAACTGTTTCATCATTTGAAAGGAGAAATAAGTCAAGAACATTATAAGCTATTTTCTGCTCAATATTACGATTTCATTGACATCTGTGAACTGACAAGTAGGCTAATTGAGAGTATCTGAGTCACAGTGGATGCATGCTCTCCAGCACAGAGGTTTGATAATGATACAGTGCTGCTCCCTGCTGGAGAGAGGGAGTACTACAGAGTGTTCACTCAACACTCACCATCCCTGTTTTCACTATCCTTGTTCCTTCAAATATCCTGGTGGTGTTAGCTGAAAGGAGACCATAACATTAAAACGTGTTAACCGATGATAAAACAACATATGTTCTACTGAATAGACAGTGTAATACTGTATTGATTCTAGCTGTGCAACAAATCAACACAGGCATTTAGACAGACAAGAGATATGTGATGAGGAGGGGGAAGAGCAGAAACAACTCTGGATCACCAAACAAGACAACAAAGGAACAAAACAAGAGACAAAGAGATGTGAGATCAATAGAAACTGAGCGATGCAAAGTGACGGAAATACATACAGTTTGTTTTTACAAAAGTGAAAAGAAAAATTGAAGGAAAGAGGGTGATGAGGAGGATGATGACAATGAGGAAGAATCACCTCTGAAGAGCATGCTCTGGCTGAAGTCACTGCGCATGTCGCTCATACACACAGCCTGCACCCGGAACAGGTACAGCACGTCAGGAGACACCGGAGTGATGACAGCTTCCTGTAACACACAGAACCAGGGGACCGTCAGCAATACACAGGAGCACCACAAACATCTAGATGTGCACACTGACACAGGCGCATTAAAAGATCAATTGTGTCCCTGTGTTTTTGTCGGGGATCACAGACTGTTTGATCCAGAGAAACAAAAGGAGGATGTGGTTGACACAGCGAGGATCCATGCTCACACACACATAGTAATCATCTGTGCTCACACACACATAGTAATCATCTGTGCTCACACACACATAGTAATCATCTGTGCTCACACACACATAGTAATCATCTGTGCTCACACACACAGGAGGTGGAATCGTCTGCAGAACACTTCCCCTAAACCCATGTAGCTAGAAGGCTGTCTGCTATACTGGAGGAGTGTATGTACCATAGAAATAAGATAGATTCTAGTTCTATGGTGTGTACTCCTACACTTAGGGAGGGTGGCAAGAGCACATAGTAATGCACACCCGCGCGCGCACACACACACACACACACACACACACACACACACACACACACACACACACACACACAGCTATGTCTTACTATACTTGTGAGGACTTTTTGGGGACAAACAATTGATTCCCGTTCAAAATCCTATTTTCCCTTACCCTAAACCTAACCCTAACCACTAACCTGTAACCTTAACCCTAATTCTAACCCCTAAGCCTAAAATAGCCTTTTTACAAGTGAGGACCGGCAAAATGTATTCGCTACTCTAAATTTTAGTTGGTTTATTATTCTTGTGTGGACTTCTGGTACTCACAAGTATAGTAAACTGTGTACACACACACTTTGATGAGTTCTGGCTACCTTCCCGGAGAGGTCACACAGCTTAGCCTAGAATTCTGTTGTGGCTAAAAGGATGACATAACACAGCCTGCCCCCAAGACCCCAACACAGCACAGAAGGCATAGGTCACAAAATGAAGGTTAGAGAGTGGTGGGAAAATATACTCTCTCTCTCTCTCTCTCTCTCTCTCTCTCTCTCTCTTCCTCTCTCTCGCGGTCTCTCTCTCTCCTTTCCTTCTTTCTGTAGACAACAAACACTGGATTTACCACAGAGTATTGAGTGGTAAGATTGTGGCAACACTAGCAAAAATACATAAAACAACCGAAACCCTTTCTAATTAGGACACAATGTAAATCACCCTGGCTGAATATGGGCGGTAGAGACAGGGCTGAATTACGCGTCACATCGTAATGTATCCTTTCCTATTTCCTCTTTATGGTGTACGCGTTCCAAATCACACGCCTGAACTATCCCCACGGCGGAGAGATGGAGGTCCAATCCACCGCTAAATGCATGAGGAATGGCTATTATCATAACTCACATTCTCTGGTGTCCGATCGCCAGGGAGGGCTCCCGCACAACTAAATCTTACATTAAGTAATGGCGTTTGTTCTCCCCTCACCACCACCACCTCCTCCCTGATTTATGCATGTTCCGCACAGTTTAATTCAGTTAAGGATGTGTCTGCCCTGTTCCCAGGCGGTTATTACAAGTGGAGAGGGCTGTAAAGACCGACGGCAGGCAGCAGGCAGGAAGGCGGGGCTGGAGCAGGGTTGGAGTGGTTTAGTAGGCTTCTCCATGGATTCTAGCGACAGGTTTCATAAAGCCTGGCTGTACCGGGAGCCCCCTAATGGTGGTGGCCAGGGAACAGACAGAGAATACACATGGAAATGACTATCTGAAAAGAAAAGGAGGAGAGATGGAGGGAGAAAGAGAGAGAGAGAGAGAGAGAGAGAGAGAGAGAGAGAGAGAGAGAAAAGGGAAATATATGGAGATTGAGAGAAATAATAAAAAAGAGTGAGAGAACAGGAAGGAGTGGTGAGAGGAGCGAGAATGTCTGAGACAAGAGAGGCTGTGGTACATGGGGAGATTAGATTCTGTTAATGATGGGCAGCCCTCAAAGAAAAGAACCACCACGTCCCTCCTCTGTTCTCTCCTCCGCTGTCCCTTGTTCTCCCTCCCTCTATCAGCAGGCAGGAATCCCTCCTCATTAAATCCCAGCCCCCAAACGGAACACAATGGCAGGAGAGAAAAAGAGCTGTGGGTGTTTAAAATGCCAGTGCTGCTGCTGCTAAATGGCTGGGGGCGGCTCTGATCCTTACATTGGTGTTTCATAATGCAAGTTCCAAGGTCAAGCTACCAAAAGTGTCACTACAGTAGGTCTCCACACGCAGTTTAATATGCAGCCAGTTTATCATCATTTTTCAGTCTACCTCACCAGTTTCTGCATTGTCACTGTGTGTGGCAGAGTAATTGGGGTGTGTTAATGTAGTGTCACTCATTCGCTCACTGTCTTGAAAGTGTGTGTGTGTGTTATAGAGTAACTGACCAGTTTGTGTTAACGGTCAGTAACATTTGTGTCCATGTGCATGTGTGCGCGCGTGTGAGTGTGATGAAAACGGACCAGTTTGTTTTGGCTGTCGGTGACGTGTGTCTCCTCGTAGGACTCATCGTGTTTGGTCCAGCTGTAGGAAATGAGGAAGGAGATGATTGGCGGGTGGTAGGTGAACTCTGGCCGGGTCCATCGCACCACCAGGGCCGTGCGGTTCAGATGCTGCACCTTCATGTTGATGGGAGCACTGCTGCACACTGAGAGAGAGAGAGAGGGGAGGGAGAGAGAAAGCGAAAGAGAGAGAGAGAGAGAGAGAGTGAGGAAGAGAGGGAGAGAGAGGGGAGGGAGAGAGAAAGCGAAAGAGAGAGAGAGAGATTGAGGAAGAGAGAGAGAGAGAGAGAGAGAGAGAGAGAGAGAGAGAGGTGAGAAAGACAGGTACAGGGAGGGAGTAGGGGGGATGTGGGAAACAAAAGAGAAGGGAAAAAGAAAGAGGGTCTTACACTGTGGTCCGACAACGATCTGGAATGTCAGACAAAGGACTGCTGGAGGACAGGAGAACCCACCACACACGCATGGACACACATATGTATGCATATTCGCCCCTCACACACACATACAGTACGTGTAGGCACTTGAGATCGATGAAAGAGCGAGAGATGCAATGAACAGAGAGCGAGAGAGATACCGAGGAGAGTGAGAGTGGGGAGTTTGAGGTAGCTCTGTGACTTATGGAGCTGTTCCACCAGACAGCAGCATCCGTCTTAGGGCTAAAACAATACAGGCTCATATATACGTGCCTCCAGGCCTTCCATCTAGGTTTTATATCTCCCTATTCCCTATATATATGTATGCCTCCATAAATCACATAGTTCATAAGCAGTGTTGTTCCCTCATGTGGCCACTAGATGTCTCTGTTTGACCAGTAAACAGAGTGCCGAGTCCTCAGCTCTGCAAGGTGTTGCACGGCGTCAAAGACAGCTCCATGGCTCTGTAGTCTCCACAACAGAGGGGTTCATTACTGGTCATGTCAGAAAGCTGAAAACATCACTTCAATAATCAAACCCTGTTTTATTCACAGGGAAATCTTCCGGAGAGCTGCTTTATTTCTCCCAGAAGTCCCTCACCTGAACAGACGTCATTCCACCCATTGAAGACAGACTAGACAAAAGAACCAAAGGCTGCCTACATTTCTATCATCAGCTTTATTATTAATAATAGTCCAAAGATGAATTCAACACACTGTCTAAACAAACAGCCTTGATATGTATGAGTACATTCACTGTTATTGTGGAATGATAAAGCAGGCTCATGAGAATAGCCTGTTATGAGTTGTGTGTGACTAAATTCATTAGTCATAAATAGCAGCAATGCGGTCATCCAATAATATCCTGATGAATAGCGGCTGTGGTTTGGCATTATTAAAGTGATTAGTCTCTCCCCCTGTACTGTCGCCTGGCTGGCTGGCTGAGCCAATGGAACCTGTTTGACCTCCACACACACATGGTGTCCTCTAGATAACACCCAGCTGTGGTGGGTCAGCCTGCACTGTCACTCAGCACGTGTGTGTGTGAGAGAGAGTGAGAGTGAGAGAAATAGAAAGACAAGAGAGAAAGGTGAATAGGGGACAGTAGGTAAGGGGGCATCGCTGTGATGAATGGCATAAGAGGATCTCTCCTTCATCCCTCCCAGGCCCCATAGCCCCTCATGACTCCACTCTGATAGCAACAAGATCTCACGATCTCACTTCAGTATTCAACGTTTGTCCAGAGGGTGGGGGGGTAAATGTCAAGACTGAACGATTAAATTTAGCGATTCATTCCGACTGGTTAACGTAAGGGTTAAGGTTTGGGACAGGGTTAAAATATATACAGTACTGTGCAAAAGTTAAGCAGGTGTGAAATAATGCTGTAAAGTAAGAATGCTTTCAAAAATAGACATGTTAATAGGTTATATTTATTAATTAACAAAATGCAAAGTGAGTGAACAGAAGAAAAATCTACATCAAATCAATATTTGGTCTGACCACCCTTTGGCTTCAAAACAGCATCAATTCTTCGAGGTACACTTGCACACAGTTTTGAAGGAACTCGGCAGGTAGGTTGGCCCAAACATCTTGGAGAACTTACCACAGTTCTTCTGTGCATTTAGGCAGCCTCAGTTTCTTCTCTCTCTTCATGTAATCCCCGACAGACTCAATGATGTTGAGATCAGGGCTCTGTGGGGACCATACAAACACTTCCAGGACTCCTTGTTCTTCTTTACGCTGAAGATAGTTCTTAATGACTTTCACTGTATGTTTGGGGTCGTTGTCATGCTGCAGAATACATTTGGGCCAATCAGATGCCTCCCCTGATGGTATTGCATGATGGATAAGTTTCTGCCTGTACTTCTCAGCATTGAGGAGACCATTAATTCTGAACAAATCCCCAACTCCATTTGCAGAAATGCAGCCCAAAAACTTGCAAGGAACCTCCACCATGCTTCACTGTTGCCTGCAGACACTCATTTGTGTACCGCTCTCCAGTCCTTCAGCGAACAAACTGCCTTCTGCTACAGCCAAGTATTTAAACTTTTGACTCATCAGTCCAGAGCAGCTGCTGCCATTTTTCTGCACCCCAGTTCCTGTGTTTTCGTGCATAGTTGAGTCGCTTGGCCTTTTTTCCAAGTCGGAGGTATGGATTTTTGGCCGCAAATCTTCCATGAAGGCCACTTCTGATCAGACTTCTCTGGACAGTAGATGGGTGTACTAGGGTCCCACTGTTTTCTGACAATTCTGAGCTGATGGCATTGCTGGACATCTTCTGATTGCGAAGGGAAGTAAGCATGTGTCTTTAATCTGCTGCAGTAAGTTTCCTTGGCCGGCCACTGTGTCTACGGTCCTCAACGTTGCCCGTTTCTTCTTCAAAAGAGCTTGGACATCTGGACATCTGGAAAGCCCGTCTGCCTTGACATTTCTGCCTGGGAGAGACCTTGCTGATGCAGTATAACTACCTTGTGTCTTGTTGCTGGGCTCAGTCTTGTCAGGGTGTATGACTTGACAGTAAACTGTCTTCAGCAACCTCACCTTGTTAGCTGAGTTTGGCTGTTCCTCACCCAGTTTGGCCGTTCCTCACCCAGTTTGGCTGTTCCTCACCCAGTTTGGCGGTTCCTCACCCAGTTTGGCTGTTCCTCACCCGGTTTGGCTGTTCCTCACCCAGTTTTATTCCTCCAACACAGCTGTTTCTGTTTCAGTTAATGATTGTGTTTCAACCTACATACTGAATTGATGATCATTGGCACCTGTATGGTATAATGGTTTACTCATACACCTGACTATGTTCCTACAAAATCCCTGACTTTGTGCAAGTGTACCTACAAGAATTGATGCTGTTTTGACGGCAAAGGATGGTCACACCATATATGGATTTGAATTAGATTTTTCTTCTGTTCACCCACTTTGCATTTAGTACATTGATAAATATATTCTATTAGCATGTATTTTTGAAAGCATTCTTACTTTACAACATTTTTTCACACCTGCCTAAAACTTTTGCACAGTACTGTACCTAGCACTGGGATTGAACCTGCGATCCTCAGAGCTGTAGCTCACGGTTCAAGCACTTTCTCTATCCCCATCCTCAACACCCTAGCAAGCCGCAAGCCTACTAGGTGGTAATAGGCGCTCACGTTGACCCTAGTGGATGGTACTGAAGGCATCTCTTGACATCCTGGGGACCTGGACAAACGTATAATACTGCAGTGGTCTGGTGTGACCTGGCTGCTGATATATGGGAGATGGCAGCAATAGTACAGCAGAGTGCACACTAAGTTATTTCAGAGCACCTAAATGAATTCTAAATGAATTCTAATTGTGACCATTACTGCGATATTGGGCTCTCCAGGACCTGGTAATGTTTCCTGATTTCCCTTTTTCATAAGCAGCCATTCTACAGGCCAGCAGGCTGGATCCAGGTGAGAGAATAGAATAGCTCCTTGACCAGAGACTTCTAAGTAGTCACTCAGTTCTTCACTGGAGCAGGATATAGCATACCATTCCCCTTTGTGTTTCAAGGGCAGAGTAAAGAGTAAAGGAATTCCGACACACACACACACACACACACACACACACACACACACACACACACACACACACACACACACACAGACACACACACACACACACACACACACACACACACACACACACACACACACACACACACACACACACACACACACACACACACACACACACACACACACACACACACAGGGGAAAGGTAGTGATGGCAAAGGAAACATCATTCTTTCATACTGGCTACCAAAGAGGAGAGGAGGTCTCTTAAGAGATGTGAGAAGCAGTTTAAAGGCGGAAGGTGATCTGTGGCCCTGCGCTTACCTGACCATGCTGGTAGATGAATGGCTAATTTGAAGGAGTAAGAGGACAGTGAGAGAGCCAGCTACCTTACTGGAACTTCAAAGAGCTCACTTCAGGATGTATGTCACACAACTAAATAATTAGAACATTCCTGCGGGGTCAGAACTATGTAATAGCTACAGGTAACTGCCAAAATAAAGGAAACACGTCAGTAAATGAGGGATACAGAGTGTACTGAAAGCAGACACTTCCACGCAGGTGTGGTTCCTGAGTTTATTAAGCCCTTTTAACATCTCATCATGAAACAAAAATGCTCAGATGCCCATTATATGAGCTACCATGGCTAGAAGAAGAGATCTCAGTTACTTTGAAAGAGGGGTCTCAAATGAGCATAGGGGTTTTAATGTGTGTATGTGTGTGTTGTGTGTGTGTGTGTGTGTGTGTGTGTGTGTGTGTGTGTGTGTGTGTGTGTGTGTGTGTGTGTCTCAGTCACCAGATCTCAACCAAATTGAACACTTATGGGAGATTCTGGAGCGGCGCCTGAGACAGTGTTTTCCACCAACATCAACAAACACCAAATGATGGAATTTCTCGTGAAAGAATGGTGTCTCATCCCTCCAGACACTTGTAGAATCTATGCCAAGGCACATTGAAGCTGTTCAAAAACTAACTCAGTGTGTTATGTCAGCTGACCTGCATTAAACCATGGCTTGCCATCCCTTTGCTTGTTGTCTCTTAAAATCCTAACTACTGTAGGGGGGTTGGGAATAGATCCAACACCAGACCCTCCATCCCCTTCTAAGCCCACTCCAAACCCTTGTGTTTGTGGAACAGATCAGTTCTGGGTTAATTCACCCCGGCTAAAGCCACTGGAGCTCATTTCACCCCTTAGGCTTCAATTCCACGCCTCTATTCTTGGAAGGAACGACAGCCATCACACACTCTCCATCCCAATTATCATCCACCCCTCCATCCCATCACTCTCCGGGTCACAGCTCGCTGTGCCGCCAATCAATTTCCCACGCCCATAAATGGAAAAAAATAATTGTTTGATGGATGATAAAGAAAATCTTTTAAGCTTTTTTTCTGTGGATTAGTGAGTAATTGAAGAGCACATCAATTAATTCTAAATGAATTCTAATTGTGATAATTACTGAGATATTGGGCTCTTCAGGACCTGGCAATGTTTCCTGATTTCCCTTTAACATTAGCAGCCATTCTACAGGCCAGCAGGCTGGATCCAGGTGAGAGAATAGAATAGCTCCTTGACCAGAGACTTCTAAGTAGTCACTCAGTTCTTCACTGGAGCAGTTCACACAGAGGCTTGCGAAAGTATTAACAACCCTTGGCATGTTTCTTATTTTGTTGCCTTACAACTTGGAATTAAAATAGATTTTTTGGGAGGTTTGTATCATTTGATTTACACAACATGCCTACCACTTTGAAGATGCAAAATATGTTTTATTGTGAAACAAACAAGAAATATGACAAAAAAACAGAAAACTTGAGTGTGCGTAACTATTCACCCCCCCAAAGTCAATACTTTGTAGGGCCACCTATTGCAGCAATTACAGCTGCCAGTATCTTGGGGTATGTCTCTATAAGCTTGGCACATCTAGCCCATTCTTTAAGGCAAAACTGCTCCAGCTCCTTCAAGTTGGATGGGTTCGGTTGGTGTACAGCAATCTTTAGGTCATACCACAGATTCTCAATTGGATTGAGGTCTGGGCTTTGACTAGGCCATTCCAAGACATTTAAATGGTTCCCCTTAAACCACTCAAGGGTTGCTTTAGCTATATGCTTAGGGTCATTGTCCTGCTGGAAGGTGTACCTCCATCCCAGTCTCAATTCTCTGGAAGACTGAAACAGGTTTCCCTCAAGAATTTGCACCATCCATCATTCCTTCAATTCTGATCAGTTTCCCAGTCAATGCAGATGAATGACATCCCCACAGCTGTTCTCTGGGTGATGAGAGGTGTTGGGTTTGCGCCAGAAATAGAGTTTTCATTGATGGCCAAAAAGCTCAATTGTAGTCTCATCTGACCGGAGTACCTTCTTCCATATGTTTGGGGAGTCTCCCTTTTGGTGAACACCAAACGTGTTTGCAAATTTTTTTCTTTAAGCAATGGCTTTTTTCTGGCCACTCTTCCGTAAAGCCCAGCTTTGTGGAGCGTACGGCTTAAAGTGGTCCTATGGACAGATACTCCAATCTCCGCTGTGGAGCTTTGCAGCTCCTTCAGGGTTATCTTTGGTCTCTTTGTTGCCTCTCTGATTAATGCCTTCATTGCCTGGTCCGTGAGTTTTGGTGGGCGGCCCTCTCTTGGCAAGTTTTTTGTAGTACCATATTCTTTCCATTTTTTAATAATGGATTTAATGGTGCGCTGTGGGATGTTCAAAGTTTCTGACATTTTTTAATAATCTAACCCTGATCTGTACTTTTCCACAACTTTGTCCCTGACCTGTTTGGAGAGCTCCTTGGTCTTCATGGTGCCGCTTGCTTGGTGGTGCCCCTTGCTTAGTGGTGTTGCAGACTCTGGGGCCTTTCAGAACAGGTGTACAGTTGAAGTCAGAAGTTTACAAACACTTAGGTTGGAGTCATTAAAACTCGTTTTTCAACAACTCCACAAATTTCTTGTTAACAAACTATAGTTTTGGCAAGTTAGGTCAATTTAAAAGCAATGATACCAATTACTAATTGAGTGTATGTAAACTTCTGACCCACTGGGAATGTGATGAAAGAAATAAAAGCTGAAATAAATCATTCTCTCTACTATTATTCTGACATTTCACATTCTTAAAATAAAGTGGTGATCCTAACTGGCCTAAGACAGGGAATGTTTACTTAAATGTCAGGAATTGTGAAAAACTGAGTTTAAATGTATTTGGCTGAGGTGTTTGTAAACTTCCAACTTCAAGTGTATATATAATGAGATCATGTGACAGATCATGTGACACTTAGATTGCACACAGACTTTATTTAACTAATTATGTGACTGAAGGTAATTGGTTGCACCAGATCTTATTTAGGGGCTTCTAAATGTATTTTTTATTTGAAAGTAATTTTTTTCATTTCACTTCACCAATTTGGACTATTTGGTGTATGTCCATTACATGAAATCCAAATAAAAATACATTTAAATTACAGGTTACAGGTAAATTACAGGTCTAAAATATGAAAAACGCCAAGGGGAATGAATACTTTTGCAAGGAATAGTTTTCAAAAGCCAACTGACATTTACTCCTGACCTGTTGCACCCTCGACAACCACTGTGATTATTATTATTTGACCCTGCTGGTCATCTATGAACATTTTAACATCTTGGCCATGCTCTGTTATAATCGCCACCCGGCACAGCCAGAAGATGGCCACCCCTCATAGCCTTGGTCCTCTCTAGGTTTCTTCCTAGTTTTTCCTAGACACCGTGCTTCTACACCTGCATTGCTTGCTGTTTGGGGTTTTAGGCTGGGTTTCTGTACAGCACTTTGAGTTATCAGCTGATGTAAGAAGGGCTTTATAAATCAGTTTGATTTGATTTGCAAGGCACTGTTGCATACCATTCCCCTTTGTGTTTCAAGGGCAGAGGGGATGGAGCAAAGGATGCACACACACATGTACACACATGCACACACATGTACACACATGTACACACATGTACACACACACACACACACACACACACACACACACACACACACACACACACACACACACACACACACACACACACACGCACACACGCACACGCACGCATGCACACACACTTGCACTTAAAAACATAGAGCAAAATTCATTTTCAGCCTGATCGCTTTCACAGAGGTGAGAGGCACACGGGTCCGGCAACACATCGAGCTGGAGGTAGAGAAAGGCTGCAGTCTGGTCTTCATTTGATGGAATTGTGTCATTTGTCAGTTGTGACACACAATGAGCTATGAGGAAGAGTGCTGGATTGGAACGTTCCCTTTCTACTGGGCTCCTTGAGGAAGCATGATGCTAGCACATTGTGATTGTGCTTTCCTTGTGTCGTACAATTTTGGAAGCACTGAAGCGCACGCACACACGCACGCACACACACACACACACACACACGGAAACACATTGTCTGTAATGCAGCAGGGGCTGTGGAGTAGAGTGAATAGGTGGCATATGGCAGGTCCCTCTACAGGCCCACCGTTAGTCTGCCTGTCTTCACTCTGCTCCCCTCCTCTCTTCTCCTCTCCTGTTCTGTTCATTTCTCCCCTCAGCCTGACGGATGCGCCCCCAGAAAATGTGCACAACAGCAGCTTTCAAGGACACACTTCTTATTGTCTGTGTACATTACAGTAATGTGCGTAGGTGCATGTACAGTGTTTGTGTGTGTGTTGGGGGAATGTATGAGTGTGTCTGCATTTTCTATATTGACATTTAAACTAAACGATGGGGACGGCAAGCAGCCAGAATGGTGTGGTCATGCAGTTCGGACAGATGCTAGCTGACTGTGTGAGAGGGTCGCAGGAGACGTCAAAGTGTGGTAACCACACTCCGTGCTGTGTAGGGAGACATGTTGTACTGGAACCAGTAATGAGCCAGTAAAAGACTGGCCACTCGTGGGCCTCCCAGTACCGTATGGTAGGGAAGAAACACTCCTTGTTTGTCCCAAACCAACAGTCAGGATATGTTGGATTGGACCTCAGGGATTCTGAGGCATTCACATTTTGGTATGAGCAAGCGTTCACTGGAGAGCAACAATGTGCTCCTATCTTTGAATACAATTTTACTCAAAAGTCTCCTTAAATGTGTAAAAATGAACACTTTTATGCTATTCACCTTGGTGTTACTTTGAATAAGAAGCAAGTGGATTGGACTGTAACCACGATGGGCAGTATCAAATCATGTGTGTGGTCTTGCCTTACCTTTGGATGCCTCCGTTCCGTACGGGTTGCCCAGGCTGTCCATCAGGTCAGGTAGCCAGGCATCTCTGACTGCGGACTTGAAGACGTCACGGTTGTCAAGGCTTTGGATTGGCCGGAAGTTGCTCCTCAGGTATTCCACAGACTTCACATGGTCCTGCTGCTCTGTGGTAAAGATGGAGTAGAACGCCTCCAGCTAAAATAAAGAAAGAAAGCGAGAGGTAGAGAAAGAGAGCGGTAGAGAAAGAGAGCGGTAGAGAAAGAGAGAGGTAGAGAAAGAGAGCGGTAGAGAAAGAGAGAGGTAGAGAAAGAGAAAGAGATAGAGAAAGAGAGCGGTAGAGAAAGAGAGAGGTAGAGAAAGAGAGAGATCGAGAAGGAGAGAGGTAGAGAAAGAGATAGAGAAAGAGAGCGGTAGAGAAAGAGAGCGGTAGAGAAAGAGAGAGGTAGAGAAAGAGAGCGGTAGAGAAAGAGAGAGATAGAGAAAGAGAGAGATCGAGAAAGAGAGAGGTAGAGAAAGAGATAGAGAAAGAGAGCGGTAGAGAAAGAGAGCGGTAGAGAAAGAGAGTTGTAGAGAAAGAGAGCGGTAGAGAAAGAGAGAGATAGAGAAAGAGAGAGATCGAGAAAGAGAGAGGTAGAGAAAGAGATAGAGAAAGAGAGCGGTAGAGAAAGAGAGAGATAGAGAAAGAGAGAGATCGAGAAAGAGAGAGGTAGAGAAAGAGATAGAGAAAGAGAGCGGTAGAGAAAGAGAGCGGTAGAGAAAGAGAGAGGTAGAGAAAGAGAGAGATAGAGAAAGAGAGAGATAGAGAAAGAGAGAGGTAGAGAAAGAGAGAGATAGAGAGAGGAAGACAGAAAAACACACACCTTAAGGAGGAGAGAAATGACCATAATGCATGTTGAGGATATTGAAACCTCTGACATCATGTGAACTGGAAAATTGAATTCATGAGCTGATTTGTTTTGTTCATGGCATCTTTCAAGCAGCCAATGCCCAGTGAGATCCTATTTTCCTTTGCCCATACATGTGTAATGCTGTAATCTTGTTCCTAGCTGAGAGTCTAAGAGGCGTGAAGGGCCAAGCTAGCCCAGCCTAATCAGGGGAATAGCGTTCATGAAGCAAACAGAAAAACATGCTGTCCCCCTCCTCTCCTCTCCTCAGCCCAGAGAAGAACAACCACCACCACAGAATAACCACTATCTGACCAGGAGCAGGGACCCAGGAAATAATCACAATAATCTGCCGAGCGGTTTAAGAGCTGCTTAAGATGATGAGTGCAAAGCCTGTCCGTCAACATCATGATGACACGCTAACGGCTACAGAAACAACATGAGCTGAGACTGATCATGTGAAAAACACACAGTCGATTTCGAGTGAAAAAAAAAGCGGATAGAGAAAGAGAGATGTAGGGAGGGAGGGTCTCATTTCCTCAGTGTGTGATTTGGTCAGGGAGTGGGAGTGAGGTTGTGGGATAAACAAGCAGTCGGTATGGTTACAGAGAGGGGGTTGGAACACTTCCCTGTCTGCTCGGCTCTGTGTGTGTTTACTAAGCAGACTGAGACTGGAGACCGAGGGAATACTCAGCTCAATGACTACCCCCTTCAGTGGCTGTGGAGAGTGTGTGTGTGTGTGTGTGTGTGTGTGTGTGTGTGTGTGTGTGTGTGTGTGTGTGCACCACAGATTTCTCTCATTTGACACTATAGGGAAGATGTATTCCAGCAGAATAGTAATGTATCTTCCATTCTTTAACAGGCCACATGTTATGTCCCTTAGACTGAGCCATTCTATAGGCTGCATTGGCCATCATGGCTGATCTGCTAAACATCAGTAACCTCCAGCCCTGGCACAGACAGCACAGGCTCAAGCCAGGCCGTGTCGAAGCAATACGCTGCTCTCCACCAAATCTCTTAATCAGACTAGAATCTGCTAATCCCTAATATGGCAACACCCTCCTGAAAAAGCAGCTTATTCGGGTTGAAATCTCTTCCAGGCCTGCCAGAGGATTTCTGTCTTTGTGTGGAAATCACAGTGCGATTGGAGACTAATCCTTCCAGGAGTGACGCCGCACACACACACACACACACACACACAAACACACACAGACACACACACACACACACACACACACTTCTGTGACTAGTGAGGAAGGCATCTGTGATGGGGAGAGCAGAGGGTTAAGTGGCCTGGCGTGGCACACACTCACACACACTCACACACACACACACACACACACACACACACACACACACACACACACACACTCACACAGTCCAGATGTTACAAGTGGAAGCATTTTAGGCGGAGCTGTCGCTATGGAATAGCTGAGCATCGATCTGCTTTAAAAGCCACCCTTAAGCTACATCTGTCACTCCCAATGACCTACTTCCACCACTGATCAAGAACAAAAGACTGAGATGGAGGGAGAGAGAGAGGGAGAGAGATGAAGACATAGACAGAGGGGAGAGGGAGGGCACTGTCTTCTTTCCATGTTCTTTCATCTTGGCCAATGATGTTTTCTTCAAACCTCAGGACAAGGAAGGTGGTAACAATAGACTTCAAAGCCGAGTTGAATCAAATAAAAAAGATTGACTAATGGTCAGGGGTAAACATCCGGAGGATAGAGGATGGAGGATAGGAACGGTAATGATAAAGGATCAAAGTGACAGGAAGGAAGGACATGCTGCCTGGATGGATAGAGCCCCTGTAAGTCCTTGTCCTATTCATCAACACGACTCAAACATCTCCCTGATTCTTCATCACCTCTGATGTGTCGATCCGGGTAGCTAGCTAGGTCTCCGCCTCTCAGGAGAGTCTAAAAAAATACTTCTTATACCAGGAAGCTCTGTAGAGGTGCTGTGAAAACCCCCATTGTATATTCCATATATATCCCAGAACATTATTCATTGTTGACTGGATCTCAGGCAAAATCAAATAATCCGAAAGGTCAGGCTCAGAGTTCCTCCATGCTGCTTTTCATCTTCTCTACTCTGCCTCTCTGCTCTCTTCTAATTCAGAGGATGACAACAGACAAATCCCCTCTACTCTGCTACGAGACACCTGCTGTCTTCTGGTGAAGAAGCACCATTCACCTTGAGCTCCCATAAACACCCTATTGTAAAACATGTCTGCCATTTATCATTGTATTCAAGAGTAAAATAACATTTGCTCATTTTAAATGATCCTTCTACATAATATTGTAAATGTCCCTGATTAGAAACTGTGTTCATTTTACAGTAGGTTATAACAGCGAAGGTGTGTCTATCTTCTTCTGGCTGTGTGTGTGAATAACCGTTTCCTTTTTAGCTGTATACAGACAGTGGATGTCATGCTGGTTTTAAACAGGTTTTAAGTGTATGTGATAGTCTTGTTGCCGTACTGTGCATGCAGCTGCTGTGGCCGCCCACCTTTCTGCTAGCTATTGAGGGTGCATAGACCTATGTACCAGTGTGCCATTTTGCATTCCGCAGTAGGTTATGCTGTTGCTTATGGGTGGTTTGTCTTCAGCTGAGCTCTATGTCGCAGCTCTATGAAGCAGCCAGTATGTGATTTAGCCAGCCAGTATGTGATTTAGGCAGCCAGTATGTGATTTAGCCAGCCAGTATGTGATTTAGCCAGACAGTGTGTAAGGGGAATATGAGCTAGTGATATTCAATTGGTACAAAGCTTTATGTATGAGTGACCTATCTCTGCGTGGGCCCAGAGCCAGCACCTCTCCTCCACAGCTTTTGAGCTGTCTGGTCCTTGACTAAGCTTTGGCAGATAAACACGGTCTGCCACCGAGCACGCTCACAGGGGGCAACGCTCGACCACCCCTCAACACCACAGCCCACACATTCCCTCTCTCACAGTCCTTTTCCTCCTCTTCCTCTGCTTCTTTCTCTCTTTACCTCTCCATCTCTAGCCATCTCTCTTTTTCTCTCCTCTCTTCATTCTCCCAATATCTATTTCTCTCCCTTTCCCTCTTCCTCTCCTGCTGTGTCCCCTTATATAAAGCCAATACTTCTTCCACATTTGGCTTCTTCCAGCCGCACTCTTAAGTAAACTCATTTGGCCTCATTAGAATGTAAGTTTGACAAATGTTCCCTGGACTGTTGGGGAGGAGAGAAGGACCCAGCGAGGCCAGGAACTGCACCATCCCATTACTAGCCATGTTTGTCTCAACCCAGTCACAAATACAAACATCACACATTAGGTATGTGAGAAAATTACAGCCCCCGGAAGAAAGAGGCCATTAGTCAGAGGAAAGAAGTCAGTGTGTTGTGTGTGTGTGTGTGTGAGAGAGAGAGAGAGAGAGAGAGAGAGAGAGAGAGAGAGAGAGAGAGAGAGAGAGAAAGAGAGAGAGAGAGCGATTTGGCCCTACACAGAGAGTACAAAGCGGCAGAATACCTGACCACTGTGACTGACCCAAAATTAAGGAAAGCTTTGACTATGTACAGACTCAGTGAGCATAGCCTTGCTATTGAGAAAGGCCGCCGTAGGCAGACATGGCTCTCAAGAGAAGACAGGCTATGTGCTCACTGCCCACAAAATGAGGTGGAAACTGAGCTGCACTTCCTAACCTCCTGCCCAATGTATGACCATATTAGAGAGACATATTTCCCTCAGATTACACAGATCCACAAAGAATTCGAAAACAAATCCAATTTTGATAAACTCCCATATCTACTGGATGAAATTCCACAGTGTGCCATCACAGCAGCAAGATTTGTGACCTGTTGCCACGAGAAAAGGGCAACCAGTGAAGAACAAACACCATTGTAAATACAACCCATATTTATGCTTATTTATTTTATCTTGTGTCCTTTAACCATTTGTACATTGTTAAAACACTGTATATATATAATATGACATTTGTAATGTCTTTATTGTTTTGAAACTTCTGTATGTGTAATGTTTACTGTTCATTTTTATTGTTTATTTCACTTTATATATTCACTTTATATATTATCTACCTCACTTGCTTTGGCAATGTTAACACGTTTCCCATGCCAATAAAGCCCTTGAATTGAATTGAATAGAGAGAGTGAGAGAGAGAGAGAGAGAGAGAGAGAGAGAGAGAGAGAGAGAGAGAGAGAGAGAGAGTGTGAGAGAGTGAGAGAGAGAGAGAGAGAGAGAGAGAGAGAGAGAGAGAGAGAGAGAGAGAGAGAAAGGAAGGAAGTGACTCACCTGTTTGTAGGAGAGGAACACAGGTCTGTTGAAGACGATCCACTCTACCACCTTGCTGCAGGGTGGGGTGGTGAGAGAGCCTGTGTAGCGATAGTAACCGCCCAACGATGACGGCAACAGATCCCTCAGAACAAAGGGCTCCAGGAAGGTTTCTTTCTCTGTGGGAGAACAAGCACAGTGACACAAGGAATCAGTATTGACCATTCAGTCACATCACATACAGACACTATAAACATGTAGTATATATCTATACTACGATGCTTGTGAATGAGAAAATATCCTTTTTGATTGGAATAAACAGGGTCATGGGGATTTAGGTATAACCCTCTAGTACTGATGTAAGTCGTCTAGTTTGGCTGCCATAAGGATTATTCAACCAGGCCTGAGTCAGAGCTGCTGTGTGTAACCACTGAATCTGGCCCCAGTGTCCCAGGCTACATCAGAACCCAATGGAAGACTCAAGATTGACACAAAAATACCCCTCTTATAGCTGATCACTCCCACTGAGGACAATCCGCCCATTTCCTTCCAAAATCCTTTTGTGATGGCAATGCTTACCAGTCAAAGACAACGATGGCATCCACACTTTGCCTAGGATAGAGATAAAGAGAGAGGCAAACCTCTTGTGCCATAACTTTTCATGACCAACAATGAGGAGTCTACCCCCAACCCCTCTAAAATAGAGATAACAATGTAAATAACCTCCAAAGATGTGGAGAGGAAACAAAACAAAATGGCTGTATGAATCCTCCTGGCCCACATTTTCAATACATAACTAAACTGGGAATCCTATTGAGCAGGGGTGAAAAAGGGGCTTAGCGTGGTAGCAACGCACCACGAAGCCGCATCAGATTGGACGTGAATGGGAGAGCTGGGGGATTAAAGCCACTGCTGGAGAATAGAGGACAGAGAGAAGCAGGCACAGTAGCAGGGAAGGCACTATACTACTGCTTCTACCACAGCTGTACCACTAGCTAGGTTCACATGCTGTACTGTAGTCTACTGTACACTAAGCTATTTCAGCCTTTATAAATTCATTTCCAATCAGGGTTGGAGAGTGCAGAGTCAGTGGAGACTTCAAAGCCACTGTGAGACGCTGAATTAATGGACTTGTAATGCCAGTGAGGAGCGGGGAGTTCATTTCAGCGCTGTCACAGGAGACCACTGAGAAAGAACGGTTCACTGAGCTAACACTGAGCTAACACTGGACAATGTACATATACTGTACATACAGTACATGCAAGAGAATACAATGACGTACAGGGTTAGGGGAGTACAGTATGTCACCTCATCAGCCCCCCTCTCCTTTACATCCATCATATCCAGCATTAAGACACCACTGTATCATACAGCTGGGATGTATTTATTAGTAGATACTTGAATCACTCCTAAATCTTCATATTATGCCCCAGTACTTTTTCACAGCTCAAATCCCCACGTCTTCAGACAGACAAAAGTCTGTGGCTTACGGCATATTTCAAATCAAATCAAATTGTATTGGTCACATACACATGGTTAGCAGATGTTAATGTGACTGTAACGAAATGCTTGTGCTTTTAGTTCCAACAGTGCAGAAATATCTAACAAGTAATCTAACAAATTCACAACAACTACCTTTTACACACAAATGTAAAGGGATGAATATGTACATATAAATACATGGATGAGCGATGGCCATGCGGCATAGGCAAGATGCAGTAGATGGTATAGAATACAGTATATACATGAGATGAGATGAGTAATGTAGGATATGTAAACATTAATAAATGGTGTTATTTAAAGTGACGAGTGATACCTTTATTAAATCCATTACTTCATTGAGTCTGTATGTTGGCAGCAGTCACTCTATGTTGGTGATGGCTGATGTCTGATGGCCTGGAGATTGTTTTTCAGTCTCTCGGTCCCAGCTTTGCTGCACCTGTTCTGACCTAAACTTCTGTATGATAGCGGGGTGAACAGGCAGTGGCTCGGGTGGTTGTTGTCCTTGATGATCGTTTTGGCCTTCCTGTGACATGTAGGGGTCCTGGAGGGCAGGTAGTTTGCCCCCAGTGATGCGTTGTGCAGACCTCACTACCCTCTGGAGAGCTTGCGGTTGTGGGCGGAGCAGCTGCCGTACCAGGCGGTGATACAGCCCGACAGGATGCTCTAGATTGTGCATCTGTAAAAGTTTGTGAGTGCTTTAGGTGACAAGCCAAATTCCTTCAGCCTCCTGAGGTTGAAGAGGAGCTGTTGCACCACCTTCTTCACCAGGCTGTCTGTGTGGGTGGACCATTTCGGTTTGTCCGTGATGTGTACGCCGAGGAACTTAACTTTCCACCTTCTCCACTACTGTCCCGTCGATGTGGATGGGGCGGGTGCTCCCTCTGCTGTTTCCTGAAGTCCACGATCATCTCCTTTGTTTTGTTGACATTGAGTGACAGGTTATTGTCCTGACACCACACTCCAAGGGCCCTCACCTCCTCCCTGTAGGACGTCTCGTCGTTGTTGGTAATCAAGCCTACCACTGTAGTGTCGTCTGCAAACGTGATGATTGAGTTGGAGGCGCGCATGGCCACGCAGAGAGAGGGCTGAGAACACACCCAATGTAGCCTATGATTTGCATGTGTAGATGGGCACCCACTGTACTGAGTGTACCTTACAGAGTCTCCTGCACTCATCGCATTTATTCAAATAGGAAATGAATGAATGAAATGAATGAACAAAGGATTTTCATCGTTCCGGTAAGATTAAAGCCGGACAAAGCCTTGGGCGTCATTTAATGTACATGCATGTGTTGACTGGCCCCAGCTTAAATCCACTCGCAACATCTAACTCCTGCACAAGAGATATCTGAGCTGTAAACTACACACAGACACATACACATGCATGGTCTCACACAAGCACACACACACAGATACTCAGAACTGTGTCTGTAAGCACTAGGCGTCTCCTGATATGTGTCCTGAGGACGTGTCTTTGCGCCTAGATTCTGAACCGGCCCTTGACGTATAATTAAATATTAAGACTAAGTAACCTAATGGATGATTACTTGAGCAGACAGATTTCCTGTTCCACAGGCCCTGTGCTTAAAATAGCAGCAGAATGAGCTCCGTCGCCGCCACATTCATAATACAATTAAAAGGCCTTCCTTTGAGCCACAGGAAACACACAGAGCCATTGAAAACAGTGGATGGCTTCACAACGTTCTCACAACAAATCTTCCTCTGACACTTCTAACAAGTGTTTGTTTGTGCGTCTACGTGTGGATGGATCCCAGGGAACGGGATAGGATGTGTTGCAGTGTTAGGATTTATTTCAGCAGCGGTGGCAACGATTGTGAGAAAGGTTGGTGTGGGGGGGGGGGGGGGGGGGGGGTGTTGTTGGACGACTGTGAGAAGGTCACTTCTGGGGCATTCTGATAGGAAAATTAAATGATGTTCTCTTCTTTTGTTTCATTTTATCTCTTGAACCCAATGACATCACCAGACAATTCTGTACTAACCCCAGAGATGATTGATCTAGAGTAACATTACTGTTTCATAGCTGACAATCTTTACATTCATCTATTAATAGGGTTGGCTCATAGAGATGGTTAGAAAACGCAACAAAGTATCTGTCCCATTATGGCGTCTGTGAGCATGGGTAGTGCTATTGAGGCCATCTCCACTTTGAAGTAGTCAATGTTCTTCTTCCACTACTTCCATGAGATGGGAAAACACACTGAAAGGGTCCACACTGCCACCTGGAGTGTGTTGTTTAAACTGGTTTATAGCCAATTTGAGGATTTACTGCCACCTGCAGTTTTGGAATGTGTGCTCAAGAGTATAATACATTGGCTGTTCCTTCCTACTGACCTGGATGGAATTATGTGATCCTTCCTGAAACCAACACAATGCCACAAATGTCTCATGTTTTGAGGGAGCGTACAATTGGCATGCTGACTGCAGGAATGTCCACCAGGGCTGTTGCCAGAGAATTTAATATTCATTTCTCTATGCGAAGAAGATGTGTCGCGCTGCATGAGGCAGATGGTGGTCACACCAGATACTGACTGGTTTTCTGATCCACGCCCCTACCTTTTTTTTAAGGTATCTGTGACCAACAGATGCAAATCTGTATTCCCAGTCATGTGAAATCCATAGATTAGGGTCTAATGAACTGTAACTCAGTAAAATCTTAGAAATTGTTGCATAATTATTTGTGTTCAGTGTAGTTGCACTGGAACTGAAACGATCTGATGAGAATCTGAGGAAGATATGTAACTTGTTGTAACTTGTTGTAACTTGTCCCTGTGATATTAAACGTCTCGGCAGAATAAAAAATAAATAATAATAATAGTATTTATGTTTTTCAGTGGCGCCAACGATTAGCAGTGGAGGTGTGGCGCTGCTAAATGAAACACTGTGTTGGAAGGAATAATTGTGTAGAATTTAGCATGTGTTTTGCTATTTGTGTGCTGGAAGTTTATGTGTGAGTTTGTGAGTATGTGTGTGTATGAGAATGCTTAATTCAAATCCATAAATCTTGAGAATCTCCCTCGCTCCCTCCCTCCCTCCGTGCCTGTCCCCTCCCCGTCTGGGGGCGGCAGAGCTTAAAATACATCTCTCCATTCACAACTGGGAGACAGCAAGAGACAGGCCTGTCAGCGGGGGAGGAAAGGGGGAGATGAGGGAGGCGGGGGACCCCACGGTCATATCTGTCTCGGATAAAGACAGTGCATATCTCACCCCCCGTCACGCTGCCTGGCCCTGGGCACGCCACAGTCTGCCTCCTCTCTCCCAGCCTTAGCTCTTCCTCCCTCTCTTCTCCCGTCACATTCCCTCCCTCCTTTTTGTCTTCCCCCAGCACACTCCCTTCTTTTCTGTTCTCTCCATTCACACTACCTCCCCTTCTCCTCTCCTCCTTTATACTGCCATCATCACACTCCCTCTGTCCTGTCCTCCCTCACGTTCCCTCCCATTTCCCGTTTCCAGTCACACTCCCTCTCTCCTCCTCTCTCGTCCAATCATATCTCCACCCTCTCACCACAGGACACCGCCAGAGCCCCCAGCAATAACACATGGCATCAAAGACACGAAGACAACGGGACTATCATTGTGACTGTCATGGTGACTGTCATTGTGAAATTGACGGGGAGGATAATTATGATATTGATGATGATGGCTTTCACTGGTTACACAAAAAATAACGTGACAACGAAGATTGTATCATCATCATCATTACTGTCATTACCATCATCATCACCATCTTGCAATATAGTTCTGCATTGTTTTACGATACAGATATAGCTCTGTCTGTAAGACAAATTCTTAATGTATTAGTATTTCAAAGTTACACAGACCTTCTACATCAGTGAGAGCTCAGTGAATCAAAGATCAGAGTAGTCTTTATCTTAGCCTGTCGAGTGCCTTAAGCCTTCACCCTTATAACACAATTCCTGTCAGATTTAGCAGCTTTATCTCATATCAGAGTTCAAACAATTACCCAACTATAATCACTACACCAAGGACACACCCATATCCCTCTGGTCTCATCCAGACAAGGCTTGAATTGTCTCTTGCAGATCTGCAAAAAATTGTGGGCAGAACCAACATTAATATTCCTAATAGTTTATTTTGTCTGTCGGGACTCCTGGGGGCAACCCGGGGTATGTTCAATATAATTAGGCAGTTGCAAAAAAAATGGACTACCCAATTACTGAAACACGAATGAAAAGGAGATGAGATATTACGGTGTTACATGCAACCTTGCAAAAATAATGTTGTTATCCTCAATGAACAAATGTTGGTCAATGACTGGTCAATTCATAGTCCCTCCTGGAATGATTGGGTGATGGAAGTGTCACTCACCATGATGGACTACGCCCCTCAGGCCATGGATAATGGGGTCCACTGCTGGGTTGTCCTTCAGTCCCACCTGACAACAAGAGAGGAGAGAGGAGCAGGAGACACATTAGAACCTGGGTTATATCTAATACATTGAAATCTAACATTGATTCAACACCCTCTGATACTTTCACCCAACAAAGAGAGAAAACAGTAGTTACAGAAAGAGAAGGGAGGGCAGAGAGCGAGGGAGAGAGAGAGGATAGAGAGGGGGGAGAGAGGGAGGGAGGATAGAGAGGGGAGAGAGAGGAGAGAGAGGGGGGAGGGCAGAGAGAGAGGGAGAGAGAGAGGATAGAGAGGGGGGAGAGAGGGAGGGAGGATAGAGAGGGGAGAGAGAGGAGAGAGAAAGAGAAAGAAAGAGAGAGAGAGAGAGAGAGAGAGAGAGAGTGGGAGAGAGAGAGAGTGGGAGGGCAGAGAGAGGGAGAGAGAGAGGACAGAGAGGGGGGAGAGAGGGAGGATAGAGAGGGGAGAGAGAGGAGAGAGAGGGGGTAAGTCAATTTCTTGTAGAGTGAGTACAATCTCGTATGGTGAGAACAATCAGAGTCAATCAGAAGTCTGTTTGACCTGAGCCGGAGGAGCAATACACATGACGTCAATGGACTCTATAACTATGTAGGTCATACAGCTAGCCAAACAGGCACACACTCAGGCACTCAGAATATGTTTTTAAAACACAGCTGAAATGGGGTGACAGATAGTCCATGTCTGTGAGCAGCAGAGCAGCAGGTAAAGTAGGGAGAAAATGACTGTGATTAGCACTACTGAGAGATGGAGGAAGATGCAAAAATACACATCATTACCCTACGTCATTATTTCATCTCACAGAAAGGTTGAAAGGAGTGTTAAAAACAGGATTGCTATCTTTTTCCTGGCACTCAGCAGGGGGAGACAAGGAAAGGAAGCCATCTTTAAGTATTGGGACAAAGCCCCACACTGAGCTTCAACACACTTCAATGGTGTCCTTTCCTTTTCTCCTCACATGGAGAGACGAGGAAGACCCCTCCTGCAGGACATCATTGTAAATAGCATCAGAGACTAACCTAACAGTTACAGGTGCAACCTTCCCTGCTACCTTCTTTCCTTCCTTCCTTCCTCACCCTCCCAAGACACTCCTTTGTTCTTCACTGACCCACTAAGTCCATGGTCTTCATTTTTCAACCATGTGTACATTTCGGAGTAAATTCTGGCATACTTGGATTTGCTTCCACAACAAATTCTTAGGATTTATACATACAGTGGGGCAAGAAAGTATTTAGTCAGCCACCAATTGTGCAAGTTCTCCCACTTAAAAAGATGAGAGAGGCCTGTAATATTCATCATAGGTACACTTCAACTATGACAGACAAAATGAGAAAAGAAAATCCAGAAAATCACATTGTAGGATTTTTAATGAATTCATCTGCAAATTATGGTGGAAAATAAGTATTTGGTCACCTACAAACAAGCAAGATTTCTGTCTCTCACAGACCTGTAACTTCTTCTTTAAGAGGCTCCTCTGTCCTCCACTCATTACCTGTATTAATGGCACCTGTTTGAACTTGTTATCAGTATAAAAGACACCTGTCCACAACCTCAAACAGTCACACTCCAAACTCCACTATGGCCAAGACCAAAGAGCTGTCAAAGGACACCAGAAACAAAATTGTAGACCTGCATCAGGCTGGGAAGACTGAATCTGCAATAGGTAAGCAGCTTGGTTTGAAGAAATCAACTGTGGGAGCAATTATTAGGAAATGGAAGACATACAAGACCACTGATAATCTCCCTCGATCTGGGGCTCCACGCAAGATCTCACCCCGTGGGGTCAAAATGATCACAAGAACAGTGAGCAAAAATCTCAGAACCACACGGGGGGACCTAGTGAATGACCTGCAGAGAGCTGGGACCAAAGTAACAAAGCCTACCATCAGTAACACACTACGCCGCTAGGGACACAAATCCTGCAGTGCCCGACGTGTCCCCCTGCTTAAGCCAGTACATGTCCAGGCCCGTCTGAAGTTTACTAGAGAGCATTTGGATGATCCAGAAGAAGATTGGGAGAATGTCATATGGTCAGATGAAATCAAAATATAACTTTTTGGTAAAAACTCAACTCACCATGTTTGGAGGACAAAGAATGCTGAGTTGCATCCAAATAACACCATACCTACTGTGAAGCATGGGGGTGGAAACATCATGCTTTGGGGCTGTTTTTCTGCAAAGGGACCAGGACAACTGATCCGTGTAAAGGAAATAATGAATGGGGCCATGTATCGTAAGATTTTGAGTGAAAACCTCCTTCCATCAGCAAGGGCATTGAAGATGAAACATGGCTGGGTCTTTCAGCATGACAATGATGCCAAACACACCGCCCGGGCAACGAAGGAGTGGCTTCGTAAGAAGCATTTCAAGGTCCTGGAGTGGCCTAGCCAGTCTCCAGATCTCAACCCCATAGAAAATCTTTAGAGGGAGTTGAAAGTCCGTGTTGCCCAGCAACAGCCCCAAAACATCACTGCTCTAGAGGAGATCTGCATGGAGGAATGGGCCAAAATACCAGCAACAGTGTGTGAAAACCTTGTGAACACTTACAGAAAACGTTTGACCTCTGTCATTGCCAACAAAGGGTATATAACAAAGTATTGAGATAAACTTTTGTTATTGACCACATACTTATTTTCCACCATAATTTG